>NC_081327.1:29452500-29550000 GCF_026419965.1 Kogia breviceps
GCAATTAAATTCTCCCAAAGCAAAACTGTACAGAAATATGCCGCCCTTCTTATGTCACCATTTTATAGACAACATTTTCTCAGGATCTTAATTAAGATAACGATGCACACCTGTGTCAACATTCTCTGGCAAGACAGCCTTATCAATCATAATCCTTTAAGTACACTCCAAAACTGCAAAGCGATATGACAGAAGCAATCTGTTGCCTTTCCTAGCGTCAGTGTTGTGTCTCTCCCACAAGAATGATGAGATCTTTAAAATACAGCAGATCTCCTTTTATGAGTCTTTAAAGTTTTAACTGTAAACAGTTATTACACTAAATAAACAGGAATAACCTCTTTTGCACTTGATTTAAACAATGACAACTGTACAGCCAAAACTCGAAAAGCAAGCTCCACGACCACGTCTTAACAATACAATTGTGGATCTTATTTTAAAGCTCTAAATTTTAAGAGTTATGTATAACAGGATACGTGCAGACATGACAAACCAATAAACTCTTAGGAAGTTTTACAATTAGATTTTTTAAAAAGTTTTTCATTAAGAACAATCAGGGAATACCTATCCCTAATGTAAGTTAAAATGTTCGGAAAGATACAAATGCAATAGTAAGCCAAAAAGAAAAGGAGTTGTCTTGGTAACCTGGAACCAGAGGGAGTTAGCTCCCACCTCTGCTGGGGGAGAAAGCTTCAGTGACAAGAGACGAGTTAAACTACTGCTAAAAGCACGCAGGCTCCCAAACGGCAAAGCTGATGAATAAAGGAGGAAAAGGGGCGGGGGGGGGCGGGTGGAGAGAAGGGAACGTATCCTTATCGTCACTGCTACCAAGACTAAAAGTTAAAACCTCCGGTTTACCAGCAAAAACGTGAAAGCTTTCACATGAAAACGGAGAAAACCCGCCAGATGTTATCTGAATCCCGTCTGCCCGCTAATGATCAGCTCTCTTCCCATTCACATATTAACACGAGTCTATCTCAAGACGCCGGGCGGCCGTGGCCAGCCGAGCATCAGAGCCATCAATGTGCAAATAAACCAGAAAATAGAGACATCCTTTAGAAATGAGTCTCAAATTTGACGAAGAGCGGAGGTGACAACCACTGCAACAGAACCATAAATTCTAAATGCCTCAATATCTTGCAGGATTCTCTACAGTCCGTGCACCAAAAAGAAGACAGGAGAAAGAAACGAAGTGGGGGGGGGGGGGTTTGTAAGTATAGTGTGTGTATGCGGGGGGTTGCTTAGCTGCCCAGAGTGTCATGATGATGTAATGAGAATGTCTGTGTTGACAGACTCAGATTTTCGGTGGCACAAACCTCCACGGCTCCATTTCATAAATCAGCATTTCAGAAATCTCGGACGAGAGCCGAGAGGGTGAAGCCGCCGCGCGTGGATGGAGGGGACACGCCCACGTCCGCCCGCCCGGGGACCGTCACACCAGGAGAAGCCCGCCCAACGTTCACGCGGCCCATGCCCACAGAGGCGCGCGGGGCACCGTCGCGTCCGTCCGGTCCACGAAGGGACGCGGACGCGGCTCGAGAGGCAGGAAGGCCGGCCGCAACGGGGCGGGTACGCGGTGGCATGGAGGACCCGGGGCTCACCTCTCCTCCACGGCGCGGGCGCGCGAGCCGCGGACGCTCCCTCGTGGCTGGCGCGAGCCCCCGGCGGGCGGCGCGCGCGGGCCACTACCGACCTTTAGCGCGAAGGGCTGCGGCGGCGGCGGCGGCGGCGGCGGGCGGAGCCGGCGGCGGGCGGAGCCGGGAGGCGGGCGCTGGGGAGCTGAGGGGCCGCGAGTGGCGGAAGCGATGCGAGCAGGGCGGGGACGCTTCGGGGCACTCCCCGCGACCACCCGGGCGTTGTCCGAGCCCAGGAAGACACTGCCCCTTGGCTGCCTGAGAGGCCGCCACTGGCCGGCTCTGCGCGCTCCAGGCCGCTCGGCCTCGCCTCAGCCGGCTCGCTGCCACCTCAGCCTGGCTGTTCCCGCCGCCGCCGGCTTCCCGTCTCCATGACAATAGCGCGCCGTCGCCCCGCCCTACCCCGCCCTCTCGGCGCCGTTACTCGGAGGAAAGCGGGCTCACGTCGCCGAAGGGCGGAGTCAATAGAGGCCAGCGTCCAATTAGAGGTGAAAGCAGGGAGGGATGGGGCCGGGAGGATAGAGCGGTTGTAGGAGGACGTCCGCCTGAGGGGCGGAGCCTGGAGGGAACTGACGGAGGGGAGGAGTTAGCGCGCGTGCGTAGCGCGAAGAGTGTGCTGTTGTGGAGAGTGGGTTTGTTTGCAGGGGTTGGAGCTCAGGAAATAAAAGTGTATCTCTCCCGTCAGAATCGTTGAGGGAAACTTTGTGTATAGGCATACTTCGGCTTCCGTGTGACCTCATTATAAAAGACCACAAAGTCCCCGATCTACTGGGCCCCAGCGGAGTGCCCAACACTGTGCCAGCCCCTGTCCTGGTTCACCAGCGCCCCGGTCTGTCCCAGAGTTCGAGTGCTTCTGTGGCTTGTGGCGGCGCGGTGTGGAGAGACAGGCAAAGGGTCTGTTTTGTATTCTAAATGTGTGGCCTTCGTGGGCAAGGGCTCAGCCTGTGACTCGGTTGTGTGTGTTTGCCTTGCCAGCGCCTCGCTGAACAAACGGTGGTTGGGTTGGTTACTGCTCCGCAATGTTAGCAGTGGAGCGTGGGCGGATACGAGAGTGGGTGCGAAGGGGAAGAGGACCCGCACTCTCCACCACCACCGGCCTGGCGGGGCGAGCTGCGGATAATGCAGAGCCCCGAGAAAGAGGCAGCCAGGCATTGCGGGAGGGGGTGTAGTGGAGTCCGAAGACCTACTCCGGTGTAGCTGCTTCTCCGTCTGGCAGCTCTTGCCCACTACCTCTCTGGAGAAAGGCCACCCCCGTAGTACTGGGTCCCCACTGCCTCCTCCCTCGCCGTCTGGCGGGGAGTTGGTGGAAGGGAGGCAGGGCCGGAGACGTGCAGATGTCCAAGGCCTGTCTCTCGCCCACCTGCTGCTGCTGGCGGAGAGGGACAGTCACCCCGGACTCCCTGCGCCCTGGACGCTGGCATCCATCCGGCTCTCTCGGGGGCCTTCATTCCGGGTATCCAACTCGCTCTCGGGTCCCCTAGCTTGGGGGAGAAGCCAGGGGCGGGTGGGCGGCGATCTGCCTTGGAGCTCAGCCTTCTGGCGAACGAGAAATCCGCTAACTCCGCGATTTACTGCGGCGTACAGAAAGCAGAGCTTTCGCTGGCGCGCGGTCCGCGTCCTCGTCCCCTTTGTGCTTCGAAGCGGCGGGACCGGCCATCAGGGCCCGCCTTGTGTCGGAACCGCCGCTCCACCCCAACTTAGCAGGGGAGGAAAGTTGGAAGAGATCGGCGCGCCTGGGATGTGTTTGTCATCCTGGGGCCGGCGCTCAAGAGTCTGAGAGAGAGAGAGAGAGAGAGAGAGAGAGAGACCTAGGAGGGGAGGGGGGGGAGAGAAGAGAAGGGGGAGAGGAGGGCCGCGGAGGAGAGGCGGGCGCTAGGGAGGGGCGAGGGGAGCGCCAGCGAGCGGGAGAGGGAGCCGGGGAGGAAGAGGGAGAGGGCGAGGCGCGCCTGGCGGCCGGGTTGGCTGCGGCCACGCAGAGGCTCCTGCCAGTCCTCCCACCGACTACACCCCGCGAAGGAGGAGCTTCAGGCGCGCACAAGGCGTCAGAATCCTCAATTTCCAACTTAGCATCTTGGCAGGACCTTTGCGAAGCCAAAAGCTGAGCCCCCCAGTGCAAAGAGCGAGGGGGAAAAAGAGAAAGCAGCAAGGGAGGGGGGCGGAAAACCCTGCCGGGGCGAGCGAGGCGCGCAGAGGAGCGGGCTCGGCGGCCGCAGCCGGAGGCGCGCGGGAAGCCAGCGAGGAGGCGCCGCGGGCCGGAGCCCGGGAGCCGGGGCCCGAGGAGCGGCGGCCCGAGGCAGCCGGAGACCAGGTGCCCGCCCGCACGCCCTCGCAGGGCGCCGCCCGGCTCGTTGGCGGCCGCGGCGCGGAGCGCCCCATGCCCGTGCGTGGCCATGTCCTACCCGCAGGGCTACTTGTACCAGCCGTCCGCCTCGCTGGCGCTCTACTCGTGCCCGGCGTACAGCACCAGCGTCATCTCGGGGCCCCGCACGGATGAGCTCGGGCGCTCGTCGTCGGGCTCTGCGTTCTCGCCCTACGCCGGCTCCACCGCCTTCACGGCGCCCTCGCCGGGCTACAACTCGCACCTCCAGTACGGCGCCGACCCTGCGGCGGCGGCAGCCGCCGCCTTCTCTTCGTACGTGGTGAGTGAGCGGGAGCCGGGGCGGGCGAGGGCAGCTGGGGCAGCTTGGGGCGGTCGGGGGCTGCGGAGGACACGGGCCTCGGCTCCACCGCGGACCGCCCTTGCCAAGCCTCGCGGACCCTGCAAACTTGGGCGATTGTCTCCCTCGGCTTCGCCCGGGCCTCGGGCTCAGGAGTTGCTCGGAGAGAAGAGCCGCGTCTTGCTCGGATCGCTGAGTTGGCGGAAAGGGTTTTTTGGGGAGAGGTCGCTGCGATTAAAGAGCAGCATTTGGTTCAAACGTGAGCTCCAGGCCGCCCTACACATTTTACTTTCTTTCTTTCTTTTTTTTTTTTTTTTTTTGGTTTTGCCATTTGGAGAAAGTAGTTCAAAAGAAATAGACCCGAAATCTGAACAGAAGCGTGCTAAGTCTGTGTAAATGTGTTTGGCCTCGCCTTTAATTAGTCCTCCAAAATGTTGCAAATCCGTAATCCTATCTTCGCAATCCGATTTGGAGGTATTAAATTTCTGAAAAGTCGGGCGAGCTGCGGTGCATCCGGGATTTTTCGGCCGGGTGCACTTTCTGGAAAAGCGCCTTGGCTTCGGTTTGGGGTAACACTTTTGGAGGGGTGGGAGTGCCGAGGCAAGGCTTAGCTTTTCGTTTTCCTTTCTCTGTGGGGAAAAAAATTTGCTTTGCTCACCACCCTTGCTCCCAACGTGCAACCACTCGGGCGCGTAGCGGAGAGTCGCCGCCGCTGCCCAGGCCTCTCTCTGGGTAGAGAGCCCGGCCGCGGTGGCCGGATCTGTGCACGGAGGGAGGAGGACGTTCCCGGGCAGAGGGGGCCCTACCAGGGGCCAGGGAAGCCAGGACGGCTCCAAGCGCCCCCAAGGACTCAGGAGTTGGCGCCCCCACTTCCTTGTGAGGAGGAGGAGGGGTTGCCCCAGGGTCTGAGCTCTCCAGCCCTACCCCAGGGGAAGCCTGAGTGCGGGCCTCGCAGCCCGAAAACCCCTGGGCGCAGGGGAAGTGTCTTTCGGTCGCCCAGGTGGCACTGGGGACCACGGCCCACTCTCACTTTCTCTGCCCGTTCCCTGCAGGGCTCTCCCTACGACCATACACCCGGCATGGCAGGCTCCTTGGGGTACCACCCGTACGCAGCACCCCTGGGCTCGTACCCTTACGGGGACCCCGCGTACCGGAAGAACGCCACGCGAGATGCCACCGCTACGCTGAAGGCCTGGCTCAACGAGCACCGCAAGAACCCCTACCCCACCAAGGGCGAGAAGATCATGCTGGCCATCATCACCAAGATGACCCTCACCCAGGTGTCCACCTGGTTCGCCAACGCGCGCCGGCGCCTCAAGAAGGAGAACAAGATGACGTGGACGCCGCGGAACCGCAGCGAGGATGAGGAGGAGGAAGAGAACATTGATCTGGAGAAGAACGACGAGGATGAGCCCCAGAAGCCCGAGGACAAGGGCGACCCCGAGGGCCCCGATGCAGGTTGGTGGACGCGGGAAAGGGTGCGTTGAGCAAAAGGGGGACTGGAGAGGGGGCGCACAGGGCCTGGAGGTTGAGGGCAGGGGTCTTTGATTCTGCGGGCGGGGACCTGGGCCCCGCCGCGCGGCCTCCGCGCCTCTGACCGCCTGCGTTTCGCCCGCAGGAGGAGCAGAGCAGATGGTGGCTTCAGGCTGTGAACGGCTGCAGGGGCCGCCCACCCCCGCCGGTAAAGAGACCGAGGGTAGCCTCAGCGACTCGGATTTTAAAGAGCCGCCATCCGAGGGCCGCCTCGACGCGCTGCCCGGGCCCCCCCGCGCCGGTGGGCCCTCCCCGGCCGGGTCTGCGGCAGCTCGGCTGGCCGAGGACCCGGCCCCTCACTATTCCTCGGGCGCGCCGGCTCCGGGCCCACACCCAGCCGCGGGAGAGCTGCCCCCCGGTCCCGGAGGGCCCTCGGTCATACACTCGCCGCCACCGCCACCGCCTCAGGCGGTGCTCTCCAAGCCCAAACTGTGGTCTCTGGCGGAGATCGCCACATCCTCGGACAAGGTCAAGGACGGGGGCGGCGGGAGCGAGGGCTCTCCGTGCCCACCGTGCCCCGGTCCCGTAGCCGGGCAAGCCCTAGGAGGCAGCCGCGCATCACCAGCACCGGCGCCATCGCGCTCGCCCTCGGCTCAGTGTCCCTTTCCAGGCGGGACAGTGCTGTCCCGGCCTCTCTACTACACGGCGCCCTTCTATCCTGGCTACACGAACTATGGCTCCTTCGGACATCTTCACGGCCACCCGGGGCCCGGGCCAGGCCCTACAACGGGTCCGAGCTCGCATTTCAATGGATTAAACCAGACCGTGTTGAACCGAGCGGACGCTTTGGCTAAAGACCCGAAAATGTTGCGGAGCCAGTCCCAGCTAGACCTGTGCAAAGACTCTCCCTATGAATTGAAGAAAGGTATGTCCGACATTTAACGCGGGCTGCGTCGGTCCTGGACTTTCCTAATTTATTAAAAAAAACATGGCCTTGGCAGTTATTTTTCCATCAACATGAGAGAAAAACAAAACTACCCCTCCTACTAAAAAGTTTATAGTTCCTGGAGATGGATGACATAAAAATGTAAACATCTCCACACACAAACAAAAACGTCTTAACCAACTGAAAAGAAAAATTTAAAAAAGGATTTGTATTAAATCTTATTCTGTATATTTAATGTAGCATTTTTGTATTTAAATTGATAACTCAATATCTTTGAAGTAAATTATGAAATTAAGACACCTGTACAGGCATTTAATGTTTTTTTTGTAATATAAATATATACATTTGTGTTTCCCCCAAAACTGTTTCATAGTTTAAAAATACAAGTTTAATTTAATTTTTTACACCTATTGATTTTTCTGGGTATGAGCTGAAGTATTATTACAGAAAGGAAACAGGTTATACTCTTAGATTTAAAAAGTAAAAGGAACTGCAGCCGCCTTTGTAAAATGCAAAATATTTAATTAAAAGAGATTTTAACATAATCAGAGCCACTCATTACTTTTTAGAAGCCACAGTAAACTGTCCATCACCCTGGACAAAAGGTGCAAACTGCAACTTTTTTTCGAAGGGGGGAATGAAAGGTTCCACCGAACCTAGTGTGCCAGCGGGAAACCGTAATTAGGCTTCCAGCCCCGGGGAACCTGGCCCTGCCCGGAATGCAGATTTGGATCACTGATGCGGGCTGCTGGGGGGAGATTGGACCCTGGAGGAGGGAGGAGAGAGACCCAAGTGTGTGCCCAGAAGGGAGAAGAGATGGCAAAGGCAGCTAGAGACATGCACCACCCGAGCTCCATTGCTTAACCTAATTACTTCCAATCAGTGTCGTGTTTTATGCAAAGCAATCAGCTGGTGAACTTTGCTAATGAGTTCGATTTTATGCCGGATTTAGCCCTTATTACTCTTTCAAAGGTGCTCTGGGCTAATGCGGACGGGAAGCGTTAGGGGATGACAAGGAGAAGGCTTTCCCAAGTCACTGTCTTCTCTACCCCTTCAAAATTGGGCATTGATCTCTTCGCTGGATTTGATTAGATTAGTAAACGTTCCATCCGCGACCGTGCGGGTGGTAGGCGGCCGGGTAGATTCCCCGCGCAGCCGCGGGGCTGGGGCCGCGGGACCAGCGAGGGGACGGTTCCCCCCTTTCACAGGTAGGTGTCACACTTGTCCTGAATTACAAGCCTGCACTTTGCAGAGTCGGAGATTGGAGAGAGAGTGGGCGGAAGTGGGGGAGGGAGTGCCATAGGCGCTCGGGGGAAGCAAGGGGAGCCCCGAACGGACCAGAAGAGCCCCCCCGCCCCACCCCCAAGGGCCCCTTTTTGGACAAGCGGCATTCAAAAGTTCGAGGACGTTTGCCTAGATAATGAGGCCGTTGTGGACTTGATCAGGCTTGTCACTTTAGCACTCTTCCCATCTCGGATTCAAGAGTCCGAGTAGCTACAAAAGTATTTTTGAGGTTTTATTTTCTCCGTTTAATCCCGCATCTTTCATCGCAAAACGAAAAGGCAGGTTGTGTCTCAATCCCACATGAGGAAGAGATACCGCCCTGTGCCCGAGGCCCTCCAGCACAGTCAGTGATCGCGTCTCCATTTTGCGTGGGAGATGGGGAACCGCGGACTTGTGGAATTTCGTGGGAAATTTTCACTGGTCGGGGGACGGGAGGCTTTACTGCAAAAACATACCCCAGCGAGGGGAATTAATTTGCTCTATTAAACCCAAGCCTGAGCGTAGAGAGAATGTGTTTGCACATAACACCGGTTTAATTAGGCTAAATCAAAACCCACATATTTGCACTTTTACTCAAGACCACTTTAACCCTGTTTTTTTAAAACACAGCCCAAATTTTCACTGGAGTTTTCACTTTTGCTACTTTTTTTTTTTAACCTGCAACGGGGCTCCTTTAGCTTATTCGAATTTAAACAAGTTTGAAAGCAGCATTGTCCAGATGTTTTCTTGAACAGCAGTCGACTTCAGTGTTTAAATTAGTGAGAAAATTCACGCAGGGAAAATGGTTTCAAAGCTGGAAGTGTGAATGATTAAATATGCATGAGACGATCGTATTTTATTTTGTCCCTTTAATTATAAATGATTTTTTTAAACAATTGAATTCCAAAGATGACTTGCCCTACCCCCCACGCCCCAGCCCCCTCCATCCACCCCCCCCCCCCGACAGCCCAGTTCACAATCCGCTTTTTCCCCCCTGTTGAATATGCAGCCCCAGGAGTCACCTTCTCTTCTAAAAAAGTCAGAAGAATAGGCCAGTCGCCTTCTCTTAAGAGAGAGTTTAAGGACGACATCAACTCTGCGGGATTTGGAAGCACTGGCCCTAAACCCTGCCCAACGATTTTAAAAAGAAAATTCTAGGCTTCCTTGTGTTCCCGGGAATATGCAAATGGCGCGGCGCGGGCCTCCCGGGTCTGATTGCCGAGACTCCGGGCTGGGAGCCGAATGCCGCGGGGGCTGCCTGGGAACGGGAACCGCGTACCGGGGAGCCCGCGGCGTTTCTCCCCAACGAGGGGCTGCGCGAGACGCCTCCCGGCTGCGCAGCGAAACCGCCAGAGGCTGGAAGGCTGGTGCCCACATCGCTGCCCCCTGTCCGCATCCCTCCTGCCCTTGGTCTCTGCAGGGTCGAGGGTTTTCTTTGCGTACTTCGTCCTAAGTACAAGCCCCAAATTAAGTTTAGGGTTTTCTCCTTTGCAGAGCTGGGTTTCGGTGGCCAGTGGTTTTTTTCTGTTGTCTAGAGACTTCTCAGTTTGGGGGCGGCCTGCTGGGCGGATTGAGGTATGTGCAGCTAGGAAATGTCTCCCGCGTTTAATCCCAGAAGTAGATGCGTGTCTGTAAGGTCCCAAGTCCCTCCTGGAGCCTCCTAGCCTCAGCCTGGCCGCATCTTGGGCCGTGTCGAAGGCGTTGCTTGCAAGGGGCGCTGGGGGAAACCTTCCAGCGTGTGCCAGGGGTTTGTTCGCAGACTTGGACTGGGGCGCGGAAGTTATGCGAAGCAGCGCCTAATACACCTCGGTGCTGGGGTAGCGCTGGCGTTTGTCACCTGTGCTTGGCTGCACTGGTTGCAGCCCCCAAGCAGAGCCTAGCTTGGCACTAAGGGGACTAGGAGTCGCTGAACCCCTGGCAACGGAGGCCGCGGGGCCACTGAGTGGGGTCCCTGCAGTCAGCCCCAGGAGCCAGCACCAAACCGGGGACCGGCTGGGTTTCTTCCCTTACCCCCCTGTGCAGGGCCGAATCAGCTTCTGGGATTTGGGGCGAGGAACCAACAGCCCAGTCAATCCCCGAGGGCGCATACTCGGGCATTGAGGTGAGGCTGCAGAAGGGGCCCTTTCTCCTTCCCGCTGTTCGGACCGGGGTGCCAGGGCCCGAACTGCTGTTCCCCGGCCTGGGTGAGGGGCTTTCATCCAGGCCTCCTGGTTTCCAAACCCCTCAGGGCCTCTCGTTCCCTGAGATGTGCACAGCTCTTGGAGCCTGGAAGGTTGGGGGCTGGGCTGCGGTGGTCGTGCGATTGGTTTCAGAACTGGCCGTTCCTACCAGCCCACCTGTCTCGCCTAACAAGCTGCCAGCTGGGGCGGAGGCACAGAACAGCGCCCTGCAAAGCGCCCAAAGTGAAAGGAATGTGATTGAGCTCCCAAGAGGGAGCCGGAGGCGGATGCAGTTTAGGAAGGGCGCCGCCTACTGGTCCCCGGGCGCCACGCGGCTCGCAGAGAGGAGGAGTTAGGCGACACCCAGCTATGCCCTCCACCCACAGCGGGGCCTTAGCTCTGGACCCCAAGAGAGTCAAACGTAAATTGCTCTGCCATCCCACTCGCTTCGGCCTGGGACCCAGCACCCAGTTAACATTGGGGATTCGGAAAGCACAGCCTTCGACTGGAAGAGTATTAACCCTACAGATTCCTGCCACGGCTTGGGCACAGCCTTTAAAACCTGGCGGCAGGCAGTTGAGAAATATGCGGGCAGCTGGAGCAGCCTGCGGCGGGCCGGGGGTGGGGGGCGGGCGCAGCAGTGCGCAGCCCAGGCAGTGCCGGTGGCTCCCACTCCGCTTCAGGTGCAGGTATTCCGTTTCTGCTGGCTTCCACTCCCGGCCTCTGGGCCCCGCACCGTTTTAATTTGCGGTTTGGCATATCGGGGGTCTACGACGCAGCCGCGCCCCCAAAGATCGTTTCTATCTTTTGGCCTGTAGGTTGGACATCTTTAGGAAAAGGAAAAACAAAACAAAACTACCCTCGAATTCTTCAAACCCTATTTCGAATGCACCTTTAATGAGCTCGGCGTGGCAAAGGAGGTGGTGCTCACCTGGACGTCCCCCTCTACCCATCCAGAAGCGCTAACGGGAAGTCTCAGCTGGTTTCCCCCGGTGCAAGGATGTTGGGGACAGCGGGGGGCGCGCCCTCTACCTGACTTTCGCCTTCTTTGCCACTCGGCCCCTGAATAGGAGGAAAATCGGCCCGATCGGAATTTTGCCTCCTGCTCTCCCCCCAAAGTGGCCAAAGCTGTGGGACTGGTCCTACACCCACCTCACGGGTCTCCCTTTTGGACCAGGCCAGAGCTAATCTCCTTTTCGTTTTCGCGCTAAATGCGACTTGGGTCCCAGGCACGAGGTGGGACCCAGGTTGTGGCCTAACACGATCGCCTCGGGGACCGGGCTGCAGCTCTGGCTGCACACCCAGCGCGAGCCGGCCCCTCCTGGCCGTTGGGGATCTCCGGCCTCCCGTCGGCCGCAGGCCCCAACCCTGGGTCCCCAAGGCCGCCCTCCCGGCCGCGCTCGTTTCCGGCGCCCGGACGAGCCTGGCGCTCCCAGACGCCACTTTTCTCAGTGAAATCTGCTTTTATTTGCTCCGAGCAAACCCCGGGCTCTCAGCGCTCTCGCCTGATGGATGCAAATGTAAATGTGCACTTATTTAATTGGATCAGGCCCCAAGATAAAAGAGATAAACGGCTCCCCGTTTGCTAACTTATTTTCCGAGGCATGCAGCGCAGCGTGGAGGGGAAGCTAATGAAGGAGAGGCGCGTCGCTGGGCGCTCGAGCGCTGGTCGGTCGGCTCGGCTTGGGCGGCTCCTCGTCCACCTCCTCTGCATGCGCCCTGCCCGCCGGGTAGGATCCCCTTGGGACTTCCTGTGCAAAGGGACGGGAAAGTGAAAAGGCGCGGCTTCGGCTTCGCGCTTGCAAATACCCAACCTCTCGCCACAGTGTTCTGCGGTTTTTACCCAACTCTCCATGCTGGAGTCCTACTGGCCGGGCCCATTCGATAGAAAATCCTTTCTTGCTCCCCTCCCCAGGCGTCGGTTTCAGAAAGAAAGACGGGAGGGATGTGGAAAAGGCCAGGGCGTCCCCCACCTCCACCCCGACCCCCGGCCACCAGGGTCCCGTGGAGTCACCCTTTAGACGGAGGGACCACCCTTCTCTGTACCCACACGGCCCTCTTTTGGATCCTGGGATTTCTTTCAGAATTGGCGTGGATAACACCCCTTCCCCCAATGTATGCCCGCAATGTACACAACCCTTCAATAGTTTCAAAGGGTCGCAGAACCCGGACATCCAGACTGTAGGAGGAGAAAGGACTGCCTGACTCCTAGCTCCACTGGGCGGGAGTTCAGAACTTCAGCACCAGTGCGTCGGTCTCCGCCATCCTCGACAAATTCATTCCCCAAGTTTGGGCCTCGGTTTTTCCGGCAAAGTTTTTCTTCTGTTTAGAAAGATGGAGGAGGTCTGGGTGGGTGAAGGCAAGAGGCCGGCTGAGACAGATTATGGAGGATGGGTGCAAAGGAGCCTGGGAAAGGGGGCGCCCTAGGCGGAGACCCTTGCCAGGTAGCCCCCAGAGGCTAGGCTGGGCAGGGCTGGGACTGGTGAGGCCCGGCTGGTCAGGGCGGCCCGGCCGCGTCCCATCCCCAACGCGCTGATGGATTGGCTTGTCAGGAGAGCTCTGTGCACGGAGCCCATCAGAAAGCACTTACCTCGCTAAACTGAAATTACTGTCTTTTCAGGGGCTAATTTGTGTAACTCCCATGGAGGGGCTTGGAGGGGGTTTGATGAGGCATAAAATGATGATTAATGAATTTATTGGCCGCTGCTCATCAAACAACGGCTGGAGAGCTCCAGTCCACACGGGGCAGCCTGGCAGCGGCGCTCAGCACAGCTGGGGTTCGGCCTCCGGGGGTTCAGCGCCTGCAACGGTTTTCTCTTGCACCCAGACCTGGCCCTGGGGACTTTCCTTGACCTTAGCCGCTTTCTGCTGGCCAACCTCGGATTTGGGGCTCAGGCTCCAGCCATGCCGCCACCGCCCCCTGCGGGCCAGCGGCTCAGGCGGGGGTGGAGGTGGGGGGAGGCCAGGACTCCAGCGGCTGCAGGCCCAGAGGTGGACAGCACCTCTCCAGCGTCCTAGAAGCCAGGACTTGAGTGTGACCAGGACACCCCCGGCAGTGTGAAGATGGAGATGTAGGCTGTTGTCCAGAGGTGTTACATTGTACTGGTTGGTTCCTTGGGCCTCTTGGTGGCTCAAATCCTACCTCCCTCTGCAATTTACTAAGCTGTGAGTCCTTGGGCAGATCAAATAACATCTCTGAACTTCAATGGCCTACTCTGTCGAATGGGCCTGTACCACCCCTGTTTTGTGAGGATTCTAGTGGGTGACAGATAGTCATCCTTCAATACAGTTATAAGGGTCATGCTCTCTTAGCACTTCACTTCACTGGAGATGCTAGCCAAGGCCTGGGGGGAAGGGGAGAGGGTGGGAGACTGAGACTTTGGGTTCTGACTTGGGGAGAATCCTGCCAGAATGGCTGTTGTTCTTTAGCACTCTTACCCTTCCCTACCTCCTCTGGCTATACATCACTCTCTGGGACTTGATTGGAGGGGGACACCGGGGAACTTGGGAAGGCAGCTCTGATCACAGCTGAGCTTCGGAGAGCTGACCAGACCTGCCTTGGGATCCCCTATGGGGTCAGAATTGAAGTTCAAGTTAGTTCACAGGACAGTTCAGACCTCCTCTCATTTATATTTAACCCACCCTTTTTCTGCAGGCTCCTGTCTTTTGGAATGTGTCCCCAAGTCCTTTTAGCCACTTCCTCTAGTCTCAGTCAAAACCCTGCAGCCCACAAACTTATAAACTCAGCTTGGAGTCTTCACTTTCCCTGCCTACCTTGTACCCCACACCCTGCCCCACCCAGATTTCCCAACAATTGGCTCTACCTTTGCCTCCCTGTGCTGAAGCAGAGCACAGGGAAGCCCTTGGCATTGACCTCTCCAGTAAGAGGCTTGGTTGGCCTCCATGTTAGTGCAACTCCACTTAAACTATTTTTTCCCTTCCTGCAACATACATAATTGAGCATCTATAATATGCCAGATTCATTGTTCTAGGTGCTGATGATGCAGCAGTGAACAGAGCAAAGTCCCTGCCCTCCTGGAGCTTACATTTTAGAGGGGTGGGCAGAAAGTAAACAAATAAGTGTGATAATGGCTTTTCACAATCTCCAGGTGAAGAGTGTTAGGAACACATTAAGTAGGGTAAGGATATGGACGGGAGTGTGCTCTTGGAGTGAGGCAGTCTGGGAAGCCTCCCCTAGGAGGGGGCATTTGAGCAGAGACCTGAAAGAAGTTAGGGAATAGGCCAGGCAGGTATCCCAGGGGAGAGAGTTCTGGGCAGAAGCCATAGCAGGTGCAAAGATCCTGAGGTGGGAGCAGCTTTGAGCAACACCAAGAAGACTTTTATGGGAGGGGATTAGATCGAGGCAAAGCCAGGTTCAGGTTATATGGGGCCTCGTAGGTCCTGGTGAGATCTTTGGATTTTATGATGTGACAGAGAGAGAGGGAGAGAGAGAGGGAGAGGAAGGGAGGGAGGGTTTTGAAGGGAGAGACGGGATCAAATTTATGTTTTAAAGGCATCCCCCTATATGAGGAGCTGAGACTCCGGGAGGACAAGAGTAGAGTCAGGGACCAGTTAAGAGGATGATGGAGAATTTAGGGGGAGGTAATGGAATGCGATCTTGGTCCAGCACGGTAGCCGGGGAAGTGGGGAGAAGCAATCAGGTCTGGGCCATATTCTGAAGGTAGTGTCAATAGGCTTTGCTGATGGATTAAATGTTGGGAATAAGAGGAGTGGAGTTCTAGATGCCTCCAAGAATTTGAGCCTGAAAACCCAGAGGCATGGGGTTGCCATTTGTGGAGATATCCAGCAGTAAGGGAGGAGCAGGGATTTTTTTTTTTTTTCCTGGAGAAGGGGGAAGTAAGATACTTATTGACCTGATCCCCAAGCCCTTTGGTCCAAAGGAGTTGCTCTCGTGGACATGCTGGTCATCCAGTGAACCCTGAAGTGAACAGATCCTGCCGCCTGAGACCAGAGATCTCAGACCTTTCTAACCCCATCTTCCCTTTTATTTCTGCTTTTTTTCCCTTTCCCTTTTTCTTTCTTTTTTTTTTTTTTTTAAATCAGTGGAGAAACTGAGGTTCAGGAAGTGAAAATGACTTGCCCAAGCTCACACAGTGAGATTATAGGCAGCACCGAATCGGAAACCCGGGTCTCCTAACTCCTAGGCTGTGTTCTCCCTCTGTCTCAGCCAAGCTAAGATCTCACGGATATCTGTATTTTAACGGAGAACTCCTGGAAACAAAATGCCTTAACAGAGAGGAATGAATTTAGAATGGTGGAGTCTCAGACACTGTGACAGGCTGTCAAGGGAGATATTTTTAGGCAGGGCCGGGAAATATCTTAGCCCTCCTCCAAAGCTGCTGGAGGACAGGCTGCCTCCTCAGGACTCTGTGTGTGAAGTACAGATGAGGGAAAAGCTAGGAGTATGTCATCTCTCCCAGATACTCAACAGCAAGGAAGTACTAGGACTTCTGCCCCTGCCAAGGAGTGTTTACTTCCCTAAATAATTGCCATCTGTAAAGATTTGCTCATTTCTCCTGTTGGAAGTGACTGCCTGCCTGCCCACAATGATCTCACATAATGCAGCAAAAATGACTGTTCTTTTAAAAGCCCATCATTTTACAGAGCAGCTCCTAGCAAACAGATTTGAATTGGGGACAAGGACTCCAATCATAGGTCTTTCATGCATTTATTTTGTATTTCTTTCTTTCTTTTTTTTTTCAATGCCTCACCTTGACTGTTTTTTGCTTTTTTTCCCCCCCTACCTCAATACTTTTCTTGACT
The DNA here is from genome assembly GCF_026419965.1 of Kogia breviceps. NCBI lineage: Eukaryota > Metazoa > Chordata > Mammalia > Artiodactyla > Physeteridae > Kogia > Kogia breviceps. The sequence goes on from NC_081327.1 coordinate 29,468,414, forward strand.
CCTTGTGTCATATATATGGTCGTCAGCTTGGGGATTTTTTCTGTAAAAACTATCAGTGGCTTTGTCCCCAAGGGAACCCACAGGCCCTTAGGAATAGCATCTCAATGTCTTTCAAGCAGAGTGAGACATCTGTTAGCCCTAGATTCCAAATACCCTCACAGTCCCAGAACATCCCAGACACCTTCCCAGCTAACACAGTTTGACATCAGACTCAACACACAGTTGTCATTGCTGAGACTTTTTTTTAAGGTCCAAGACACAAGGTTTTTTGTTTGTTGGTTGGTTGGCTGGTTGATTTCATTTGCCTTCTATTTGTATTCAGCATCTAAATCCAAACCCTGTGGTAATAGGTGGCTCTTTTTCTAAACACTCACACATGCAAAGATGTTCATGGGTAGTTGAGGACTGATTTTCCTGGATCACATAAAAGAGTGGATGAGTGGCGACTTGGAGAAAAGGGTGTTTTTGGAAAAACACCACCTCTTTGCGCTCATGAAGAATGTGGTAGAAAAATCGTTGGCCTGGTTTATTTTGGTTGGTGGAGTTTTTTTTTTCCCCTCTCTCCAGACATTTTTTTCTTTCTTACTTTCTTTTTTCTTTTAATCTGGTAAGTGCCTGACAGGTTCTAGAAAATGTCTGAGGAATGTCTGAGAAGGCTCCATAGGACTCGAAATTGCAAGGAAAGAGTCCTTACCTTGCTCTGTGTTCCCCGAAACTTACTCATTTGAGCCCCGCCCTCCCAATCCTTGTCATAGCCTACGATTATTGAAACTACTATTTACAGAATAATTTCCTTTGAATTTTGTCACCATTTACTTATATTGAAAGGAACGTTTATACCACTACAGTCACTGAAAAACTAGTATCACTCGCCATCAGTGGAAGACAATTATTAAGAAGCCAGTTAATTAAGTGAAGTTCTTGGCCTCCTGGGCTTTGAAGGCAACTGGCGTCGCTCAGGGTCTCTGGTTGTTCTAGAAGTTACTGCAACCCCATTCTTTCTGCTTTGCCCATGATTATGTGGGTCACATGAGCATCTTTTCACCCACACCTAAAGTCATCCTGTGTCCCCCCAGAGATGTGCTTCCCACACTTTAAAAAATAGTAACCGCTCATTTTACAGATATGGAAATTGAGGCCCTGAGAGGTAAAGCAGTTTGCTCCAGATCACACAGCGTGTTGGTGACACAGCAGCCAGGGATGGCTGCCCCCTGTCCCCACCCTGCTCTCCCCCTATGCCCTTTTCTTAATGAATTCCTTGCACTGTAATCCTCATCTCTGAGTGAGCTTCTGGGGAGGCAGGACCAAGATGGGAGAATCCTTACAAACCTTGTAAACTTTTGTTCCTTCCATTCCACTGGTTCTGCAAGGCCTGAATCTCTCTTTTCCTATCTGTGGGTCATTCTTTGGGGGTAAGAGGCCAAGACCCACAACCTTCTTTGACGCCAGAGAAGGACTCCGGTCCTTCTCCATTTCTTCTGAAGGGGAAGAAGAGAGGGTTGGAGCCTCCAGCTCTGAGCAAAATTTGGAGAAGGGGTGGGTGGGCTTGAAGAGGTGGATGCATCTCCCTTTGAGAGGTTCCTGCCCTATCAGTGCCCCTTTTCCCAGATACTTACAAGTGGGAGGTTCCCATCTCTCTCCCTTCCTTTCTGAAGCTGGCCACAGAGACACATGGGGACTTTGTTTAGTGCTAACAAGTAGGGTGTTGTTAGGTTCCCGGCTTTAATATTACTCAAAGTTAACACCCCTGTACACACACACACACACACACACACACACACACACACACACACACACACACACACACACCTGGCTCCTTTCTTCTCTCTTTTCTTTTCTCCCTGGGTGGGGACCTTCAGCATAGACTGTTTATTGGGTAGGCCCTCCCTCACCTGCCCGGGAAGGCCTGCCATGCCCCTCAGTGGTGTTGCAGCACACCTGGCCTACATCCAGCCCACACTCTCACCTCTTCTCCAGGCCACCTACCCACTACCTGAAGTCTATCTCCAGCCGGAAGGACCACAAGCAACTCACATTCAAAATGTCCCAAACTAGATTTATTCCTAGGTATTTTATTCTTTTCAACATAATGGTAAATGGGACAGTTTCCTTAATTTCTATGTGGTATATATATACAGTGGAATACTACTCAGCCATAAAAATGGAAATTTGCCATTTATGACAACATGAATGGACTTGGGGGGTATTATGCTAAGTGAAATAAGTCAGACAGAGAAAGACAAATACTGTATGATACCACTTATATGCGGAATCTAAAAGAGACAACAAAGTAGTGAATATAACAAAAAAAGATGCAGACTCACAGATATACTCGTGGTTACCAGTGGGGAGCAGATAGGGGGAAGGGCAAAATAGGGGAAGGGGATTAAGAGGTACAAACTATTAGGTGTAAAATAAGCTACAAGTATATATTGTACAACACAGGGAATATAGCCAATATTTTATAATGACTATAAATGGAGAATAACCTTTAAAAATTGTGAATCACTATATTATACACCTGTAACTTATATAATATTGTATATCAACTATACTTCAATAAAAACTAAAAATAATAAAAAGAAATATATATATATAAAAGAATAAAGCCAGATAAAATGACAGATGGAAAAAAAAATGTCCCAAACTAAAGTCACCTCCTTCCCATTCCTAGCCTCACCCTAACCCCAGATTGGCTTCTCTTGCCTTCCTTCATCCAGTGACCCAGTGGAAGGACTTCAGAAACATGCCAACAGTTTCCTTTCCCCAATGCTTCATATGCATCCACTCCCCAAGTCCCATAGGTCCTTCTGAGGGATCTTGTTCAACCGTCTCCCCAGCCTACTGCACTAGTCTGAACTTCATCATCTGTCATACAGACCATCACATACCTCCTGAAGGTCTCCCTGCCCCAGCCATCTTTGTAGCACCAAAGTAGAGCCCAAAGCCTGGAGTGTCCTGGGTATTCAATACATGTTGATGGAAATGGAAACAAAGAAATGGATTCCAAGCCAGTGTACTTGGATTTTTCCCATAGAAATGAATTTTGAAACAGCTCTGGGATCAGACAGATGTGAATTCAAATCCTGACTGCCCTCTACTATCTTGGGTATATTAATGAACCAGATTAGATGACTAAGAAATCTAAACAGAGAGGCCCAGGACCTGTGGTGATGGAGAAGGTGGACTCTATTGGGTGCCAGACTTCTTGGATTCCATTCCTATCTGTGCCCTCTGCCAGCTGTGCAACCCTGGGAAAGTTCCTTAACCTCTCTGAAATTCAGCATCCATAAAACAGGGATAATACAGTACCTACCTCACAGGGTGAGGATTAAATGAGCTAATGGATGCAAAGTGCACCGAAGCACATGGTGGACTCTCAAGAAATGTGAGTGCTTACCATTATTACTCAATAAATATGGTTTCATAGGATTGCAAATGATTTCATCTGAGAAGTTCTAAAATTGTGTAGCGTGTTTTCTCCATTTCTTAACTACTTCACATCTTTTTGCTGATCAGCAATGGTTAAGATGTCTAGAGTGAAAAAAAAATCTTATTTTAAGAATCACTCCTTGGAACATTATTTCATTACTTAAACTTTCTGCTGACTCATCTGTTCCGTGGTAACTGAGTCTTTCTTTACCAATAACTTTAATTACATCAATCACTCATTCCCAAAACTGCTGAATAATGAAAACTCTTAGAGGTGACACCTTGTACTTCTGTCACAGAAGCAGGGGCTTTTGGAGGGAGATATAATAGGTTTTTCTTTCCTTTTCTTTATTTTTTTAAAATAGCAATCAGTACGTCAAATAGGGAAATATGTTTAGCTTTCATGATTTACTATCTGTCCACCTATCTCTCTAACAATTTATAATTAGGAACGACCATTCACAACTTCCTGAATTGAATTGAATGGAATTTGCTTCATCTTCTGACATTTCTTAGTCATAAGACCCATGTCGCCACCTTGGTGATAAAATGTGTGATGTTTGAGAATTCCAACACCAATTCCTTTGCTAAAAGCTGCATAACAATCGCATAATACAGTTAACAGTTAACATATTACCTAAACAATTATTTTGTTATTGATAATAATAGCTACCTTATTGAGCTCTTAGTGTATACCAGTTATTCTACTGAAGATTTTATGTACGTGAGCTCAGTAAAGCCTCATCAAACCTATGGAGTACGTACTATCACTATCTCCGTTTTACAGGTGAAGAAACTGAGGTGCTGCAAGGTTTACTTGCCTGAGTAAGTGTCAAAGTGACATATGAACCTAGGAATGTCTGACTCTCATTTTCTGTGCCTAGATGGAGCCAGGAGGGAGTTGCTGGCTGTTCTTTGCAGTTTTAGGCAGCAGTTGTTTTTCTGGCTAGTCACAGCTCAATTCTACTGTGAGTAGAATAAGGTAACTGCTATTTTCTGACCTTGAAATGTTATCTGATGCTACAGAGAAGCAGTGACCCTCAGTGTGATGAGGGCCGGGGCGGGGGGTCGGGGGGGAGGGGTTGGCACGCATCTCACAAAACCCTGTCCCAAAGTGCATGCTCTTCCTCCCTCCCATCCCCTCCAGGCCCTTGTCCCCTCCCTCTTGGACTGTGACATCAGCCTCCTAATTGGTTTCTCTGTCTCCAGGCTCTCCCCAATCTTTCCATCTACATACTCTTACCTTACTAGCCAGGAGACAGTAGCCAAAGGAGCTACAGAAGGTTGTAGAGCGGGCGAGTGACAAAATCAAAACTATACTCCAACAGATTAAAGTCACAATTCCTCTCTAAGTCATTTGAAGCTCGTCATCAGTCTGACCACATTCTCCCAGGTGACCCCGTCTCCCTAGACCCTTCCTGGGTATCTTGTGCTCTGGTCACACGGGCTAAACAGTCACTTTCCAAGCCCTTTTCCCCAGGCTGGGTCCCCTGCCTCAGAGCCATCATCTTAGTCACCTGTCTAAATCCACTTGCCCTTCAGAGATTGAGTTCAAGTGCTTCTAGCAGCTTCTAGGGCTTTCACAATGGCTCCACCTCACACTGCTTCCTCTCCACATGGGGCTGCTGCTGAGGAAGAGACAGCAGAGCGCATGGGCTCTAGGGTCAGGGAAAGCTGGGTTTGCATCCCATCTCTGCCACATGCCAGCTGTGTGACCTTGGGCAAGTGGCTTAACCTCTCAGAGCCTCAGTTCCACCAGAGTGAAGTAATGATGATACTATCTGTGTCCCAGTTTTTGGTTAGAGGGTGAGCCTGTCTGTGGAGTGCTTTAGAAGTCATTCCAGGGCTTCCCTGGTGGCGCAGTGGTTGAGAATCCGCCTGCCGATGCAGGAGACGCGGGTTCGTGCCCTGGTCCGGGAAGATCCCACATGCCGCGGAGCGGCTGAGCCCGTGAGCCATGGCCGCTGGGCCTGCGCGTCCGGAGCCTGTGCTCCGCAATGGGAGAGGCCACAACAGTGAGAGGCCCGCATACCGCAAAAAAAAAAAAAAAAAAAAAAAAAAAAAAAAAAAAAAAAAATAGAAGTCATTCCAGGACCACCTGCAAAGCCAGTATGTTCTTTGTTCACATATTAGCATCCATGTGCAGGACTGGAAACAAGATGATTCCAAAGAGTACGTGCTTCTGTGAGCTTTGACCTGGCTTTTCATCTTGGCATGTACATTTCCAGAAACACACAGATCTGGTTCTGCACTCTCCTAGGCTATTTGTCTGGAGCCCCATACCGTTTATCTGACTAAGTTGCAATATCTCTTACAATATGACAGAGCAGTCCTTACTTTTTGCTTTTCTTGTTCAAAACTCTTTGACTTGGCTATTTGGGGGCATTTGTTTTTCCACACAAGTTTCAGGATGAATTTAACAAGTGTCAAAATCATTAATTTTGGTACTCTTTCCCTCAGTACTGTACCAGGCACAGAGTCTGAGCTTCGGGGTAACAGGTGTGAGAGCACCCAGGTGATTCTCTGAGGATACAGGTGGAGAAAGGAATCAAGTGCATACCAGATTCTATAGAGTCTATCTTGGGCACCCTAAAGTGTAGTCTGGGGTGCCCAAGATAGACTACAGTCAATCTAAGATGAACCTGAGGGCCCAGATGTCTTACGTTGGGTGCAGGGGAGGGGCTAAGATGGTGGCTCTGAGGCAGGATGAGGGAGGGCCTCACTACCTGCTCCTGGCAAGGGGCACTCGCTTGTGCCTGGTGTTCTTTGCAGGGTGAGGAACTGGCTGTGTGAGGACTTGTACCCACACCCAATGAGGAAGGTTTCCTCACTTCCATCAGGTTTCCCTTAATACCCCTGGGCCAGTCCTGAGTCCTGACATTTTCCTACTGCGTGTTAAGCGTCAGGGATTGGGATTGAATTGTGACGAGGAGTGCAGCCTTGGGAGCCAGGCTGCCTGGGTTCCTGCCCTCCATACTCACCTCCTGCCCTCCATACTCACCTCCTGCCCTCCATACCCACCTCCTGCCCTCCATACTCACCTCCCACCTACCTCAGCTTAGCCAATGGCACCACCGTCTAGAAACCTGGGACTCAGTCTTGGCTTTTTCCATTTTCTCCAGATCGTCACCTCTGGTTACAAAATCTGGATTCAGACTTGGTGGATTCAATGTCCTTGATTTTTTTCCTTGAATCTACACTTCGTTACCATCGCCAACATTGTAACGCAGGCCGCTGTCATCTCTCACCTCCTCAATGGCCTCCCAGCTCTAGACCTGTTCCCTGAAGTTGATTTTCCCCACCGAAGATAGACTACATATGTGATGATATAATTCTTCTGCCTGAAATACCTATCGGCTCTCTATTGCCCTCATACAAGTCTTGAACTCCTAAGTATAATGTTCCTTTAAACGTTAGGTTCTAAACCTGCAAATGGCAAACCTGTTTGCCATTCACGTACACTATTTTGCCTCTGGGCCTTTGCACATGCTGTTGTTCCCTCTGTCATGCCCCAGTTTTCACTGTCTGCCCCCCACCTTTCTACAGTCAACCCCTACATGGTTAAAGATCTGTGCTTAAAGTTCCCTCCTCCTTCAGTGCTAAAGGTGTCAAGTAAGGAACAAGCAAAATTTACTAGTTGTGTGACCTTGGGTAATTAATTCATCTCTGAAGTTCAGTTTCTCTTTCTATAAAATTGGGCACAATCATAATGGTAAAAGTCCATTCTAGCTGGACAGTTTAACAGTCAGTGTGTGATTCACTGCCTCATAGGATTGTTGTGAGGATTAAAGGAGATCATTGCAGGCACATTCATAGACCAGTGGAGGAATAAACAGAGGCACAAGGCCCAGTCCTAGCCTTAAGGAACTTTCAATGAGATCAGACTCATACCACCACAGCTGACACCTCCTTGAGAGCCATTTCCTTCCTTCTCTTTTCCTAAAGGAACCTCACCTTTGTGTGGGGTGGCAATGTGCCCAGCCCTAGGGGATGGACCGTTTATCTCTAGGCCAGTTGTAATCATTCCATTCTCCTTGCCAGCTGCTCACTTTCCCAGCCTCCCTTACAGGTAGGAGGCCATGTGACCAGTTCTGGCCAATGAGACGTGAAGAGAGATCTACTAATCTTTCTGAATCTCAATCTCTACTTTAGTAAAATGAGCAGGTGGGATCAAACAGCAGGGTTGCTTAATCCCCCTGTTTTTTTTAAAAGCAGAGGATCCCCCTTTTTTAATTCCAAAAAAATCATACGTGGAATGTTAATGTATAACAAAGCACAGTTGCTCTCATTGAAAGGGAGATTGGAGAGTGCAGGAACTCCATCTTACTCTTCCCAGCCACAAAACAATACTTGGAAAGCTACTGGGTCAGAGCACCTCTACGTCCTATAGTGGATATGTGTTATTTTATTTGTGTATATTTTTGGATACTTATTCTAGTCCAGCATTCTGAATTTCCCTTGGGAACCATCTTTCCCCTCCCCTAGGTCTAAAAGCTATTTTTAAAATTTATTTTATTTATTTATTTTTGGCTGTGTTGGGTCTTCATTGCTACGCGTGGGCTTTCTCTAGTTGCATCGAGCGGGGGCTACTCTGTGTTCCGGTGCGCGGGCTTCTCATTGCGGTGGCTTCTCTTGTTGTGGAGCACAGACTCTAGGCACGTGGGCTCAGTCGTGGCTCACGGGCCCAGCCGCTCCACGGCATGTGGGATCTTCGCAGACCAGGGCTCGAACCCGTGTCCCCTGCATTGGCAGGCGGACTCCCAACTACTGTGCCACCAGGGAAGCCCGGTCTAAATGCTTTTGATGAAGTTAATTCAATTTTGATCCTAGGGCTAGACATATGATTTAGAGCTGCCGGACATTCCATCCTTTTGGGTTCAGTGACTGGTTCAGAAATGTGCACATGACTCAATGTGGTCCAGAGAGATTGAGGCCTCAGATTTTTATTAAAATTGAAGAGAGGTACAGGCTCTCTTTTCCCATTGAACTTGAACTCTGGGACTATGAAGACCTGAGAACAAAGCCTACATGGAAGGGAACAGAGCTGAGAGATGGAAAGAGACCAGATCTTAGAGAATTTGATCCCTTAGATTAAGTTTTGCCTGAAGAGAGACAGACCTACCACTGAATTTTTAGTTTTGTGAGTCAATAAATGTCCTTCGTTTAAAGTAGTTTGAGTTTCACTTTCTATATTTGCAACCCAAATAGTTCCAACCAGTACAGATGCCTTCCAGATCTAGAATCTCGGATCCTCTGACAGGTAGATATTAAGGCTATTCGCAAACTTTCCAGTTTTTCTCATTCTGGGCATGTGGGAGAATTGTACTTCTCCACTGATTCTGAGGGAGGCAGGGCATATGCCTTCCTTTGTCAATGAAATGTGAGTAGAAGTGATAGGTGTCACTTCCGGGTGTGTTCTTTACAAGTCGTGCACGATTCACCACTCTCTCTCTTTCCTTCCCATAATGGTGTTCCAGGTGGTGGTGGCTCTATCAGCCTGGGTCCCATACTGAGGACAATATGGAGCAGAGACCCCTGCTGACCCTTGATGGATATGCACTGTGAGCAAGAAATAAACCTTTGTTGTTTTAAGCCTTTGAGATTTGGGGTCATTTGTTATAACAGCATAACTTAGCCTATCCTAAATAATATATGCAGAATCCTCCTCCTCCCCTCCCCTCCCCTCCCCTCCCCCTCCCCTCCCCTCCCCTCCCCTCCCTCTCCCCCTCCCCTCCCCTCCCCCCTCCCCCTCCCCTCCCCTCCCCTCCCGTCCCCCTCCCCTCCCCTCCCCCCCTCCCCTCCCCTCCCTCTCCCCCTTCCTCTCCTCCTCCTCCTCCTCCTCCTCTTTCTTCCCCTCCTTTTCCCTCCCTCTCCCATTGCTGCCCTGCTCTGCCCAGCAGTCTTACATAACTCTGTTTCCTAACTTATCTTCTGTCAATAGACTATTAAAAGACATTGATGATTGGTCATCTCCTGCCTTCCCAGTGATATGCAAGTGGACATTGGCAGGAGATCACCAGCCTGCCCCACAAAGCTGTACCCCTGGCATCATCACCAGTGTCCATCAATTACAGCTGTCAGTCAGTCGACCTCCCCAGCACTGGCCTCGGCAGGAGGTGACTTCCTAAGCAAATTACTGGACTCACAGGGCTCTGAGTTCTGGAATGGAACCTTCTCCAAGAATGCCCATCCATTATCTCAGGAAAATGAAACAAGATCCTGAAGTTTGTGCTATGGCAGTCATAACAATACTCTGCCAAGATTAAAAAAAAATCGACAATTAAAAATTACGTACATTGGCCTTCATTGTTAATATGGAATTTCTAGAGTTTATCAGTCTGTAAAGCTAATGTACAAGATTCTGCAGCTGGGGTGGAAGTTTGGCAACGACTAAGTTCTTTGAAATTAGAAAAGAAGTAAAACACTCCTTAAGCTTGAGTCTGATCATCGTTATTAGCAGGTATGACACTTGTATAGCTCAGGATCCTCAAATTTCCCTGCTGACACGGCCAGAAAGGCCATATAAATGGGCAAAAGGCCATATGGGAGTGGTTTCGACCATAGGGAACTTCACGATGCTACCTTTTCTACATTCAGCATTGGCTGATTGTTACCATCCAGGAATGCAGACCCAGTGTTGCTAGTCCTTTGCTTTTTTTTTCTTTTTCAGGGAAAGTTGAAATCCATATAAATCGTCAACTGCATCACATTTTCCCTAAAATACTCTAACATCCAAGCTTAGTGGGCAGCCACGGGTAGGGTGTTTGATAGAATATAACTCGGTCATCCTTATCATCTCTTCCCATTCTGCACTATCTCCATTTTCCAGATTAGGAAACTGAGACTCAGAAAGGGAAAGTGACCTACCCAAAAGGACATGGCCAGACTTTGAAACTCAAACCATAGCTTCTAACTGCTTCTCTTCCTCTGGTGTCCCAGCTGTCTCCTCACAGCTCAAGTATATGGCAGAGAAACTAATTGTCCACCAAAGAGTCATTCTCCGACTTCTGTAATATAGGGTGTTAGTGGGAAGCAGCCACCAGCCAGAACTACATTTCCCAGCTTCCCTTCTAAGTGAAGTCATGTGACTCCTGATATGTACCATTTTCAGAGACCAGCAGTTAAGAAATGGGTGTGCCTTCCCCACCCTCTCTTCCTCCTTCCACAGCTCCTTGTAGATGAACACAGAAAACTTGGAAACCATTGTTGAAGATGAAAGGACCACAAGACAATGAATCTGGGTACCTGAATCATCATTTGGAGGAAAGCCACCACCAATTAGGAGCATCCATTTTGGACTTGACATTGGGGATAAATAAACTTCCATTGTATTTGAGCCATCATACATTTTTTTTTTTTTTTTTTACAGCAATCAGCGTTACCTTAACCATACATATATATTAAATAGATTTAAAAAAATCTTTCCTTTTTTTCCCCTTTCTATAGTAGCGGAGGGGTTTTTAATGGACAGGGCCATCCACTTGAATTCAAGCCACTTGAATCCAAAGGGCCATGGGTGAAAACATGACTCCAGTTGAGTTTGGTTTCTGGGTATAGAGGTGGAGGGGCCCTGAGTGTCACTGCATCTTGCCTTCCCCCCGCCGCAATACCCCCTTGGCTTTGAAGAGGGACTTGTTCATATTTCAACTGGAGGTGAGCATATTATCAGTTGAGCCCTCCTGGAGGAAGACGGAAGACAAAACAAGCATTTGGCCTGTCTGAGCCACACACCCTTAACCAAGATAGGAGTGAACGTGTTTGGGAACATCAAAGGCAGTGTGATATCTTAAGCATAAGGAGATTAACATTTACAAAAGTTTGCCCCTCGGCCGGTTCCCAAGAATCCAGCAGACAGAGCCAGAAGGGACAATTAACATCACCCATCTGCACTGGGGTCTTCCGACGTCTCATATTAATTTCTTTTGAGCTTTCTCCTAGATTCAGGATGGAGGAGGCAAAGCAGGTCTCCTTTTTCAACAAGAAACCTCCATACACAAGGGAGATGTTAAAAAGCACTGGGAAATGACAGCAAAGGTGCCAAGTCCTGGGGGAGAATTCTGCCCTCACAAGTACCAGGCCACTTAACACTCAGAGACAGACAGATAGAAAGTTTTTACTGATCTTCTTACAGTCAGAAACAGCCAGTGCCCTTCTAAGCCAGCCAGTCGGTGAAAAGCAGGGCTGAGACTGTTTGCATGAATGGAGGAGGGGTGAGGCACTGGTTTTGTCCCTTTGAAGCAAGAGGCCAAGAATATCTCAACACACTCCAAGTACCAGCAACAGTAGGCAATGGATGGAGACCAAAATCCCTTACAGCTGTTGGAAACCATACCCTATTCAGAGATAATTGGCAATTAGTTAAACAACTCCTGTTTAAAATACTCCTCCTCCCCACCCTCAAAGACAGCTGTGTTTAAAAAGGGGTGGAGAGAGACTTCTCAAGAAATGTGGAAACCTAATCTTCAAGTCAATAAAACAAAACAGGGCTCTGGGAGGAAATGAGTTAGAGAAGTTAAAAATATGTCTAGGTAATAGAACATCCATTGAAAAGCCATTGCTCCGTTTTTCTCTTACAGTAGGAACTGGTGGTCAAGAACACAAACTTCGGGGTCTGAAAGGCCTAGGTCTGAGGACCTGCTCTGCCATTTACCAGCCGTGTGAACTTGGCAAGTTTCTTAAACTCACTAAGCCTCAGTTTTCTCATCTGTAAAATGGGAATGATAGTAATTGTACTGTGAAGGTTAAATGCGATGGTGCATGGGCCTGGCACATAGTAAGTGCTCAGAAGTGTTAGCCCTTAGGCATAGATGCTTATTCAAACCCAAATTCCCCAGCCTGGCATTCAAGTTCCTCTGTAATTTGTCTCCAACCTAGTCTTCCAAACTCTTGCCCGTTTCCCATCCTCTCTTAACTGGCAACCAAAAGGAACCAGACCCCTAGGCCTTAATTTCCTAACCTATGAAGTGAGATAGAGAAACTAGATTCTCTCTTAAGTCACTGCCAATCTTTTCTTCCCATCTTGCATGTCAGTCTTACAAGGTCAGGCTCAAATGCCACCATGAAGCCTTCCCTGGGAAGGAATTAATTTCTTCTTGCAAAGCTCAAGCCAGAGTTACAAACTAGCAGCTCTTTTGTTTGACCTGCACTATATTTTTAAAAATCAGAAAATGTCACCGAAAATTTTGGATTTCCACCTTCTCTAAAAAGAGTCGGAAGACCTGGCAATCCTGGCTCCACATTCCTGGACAAAAAAACCAATCATCTGGAGATGGGTCACTGCTGCCCCCTGCAGGTGGGGCAGTCATTTCACGATTTCTCCACTTAACTCCAGGGTGGACTTTGCCTGCCTGAGACCTGAAGGCAACTGAGATCCTCCCTCCTGTCCCCCTCCTTTCCTTCCTTCCCCTCCTCCCCCTCCTCTTCCACTCTCTGTGTTTTTCTTCTAGGGGCTATTTCTTGCTTTCTACCTTCTGTGGGAATTACGGATATCTATAGGCATCTTCGTCTCCCCTCTACAGACTGTGAGATCCTTGGGGTGGGGGTGGGGTGGGATTCTCTTTTATGCACCTGTGAAGCCCAAAGGCCCTGGCCCAGTGTCTAGCTTCAGAGATGGAATGAACAGCCCCCCTCCCATCCATATGAATGTCACCCCCTGGAATTGTGCAAACCAGCCCTGTGATTGAGTGAGCTAGTGAGTGAGGGAAAGGACGAGTGAATGATGAAGGCATGCACTTATATAGCACCTACTATATACCAGGCACTGTACCAAGTGCTTTACAGATAGATGAATACACATGGATGAATACCGAATGAATGGGTCTCTCTGCCTGGTTCCCAGCTCAGAGCGGCAGACCCCTTCTCTCTGCGAGATATGAACAGATATTCCAGCTCTGAGCCTGGTAGATTTGGGGGTTCCATCCAACTGCTAGGTCTTGGCCTTAACAAGATCCACTCACATCAGTGGAACAGGGACACAGATATTGTGACCGTTACCAACCGGAAAACATCTTTCATTGTCCAAAGAGCCGTGCTGGGCCTCTTTGTGAAACCCCGAGACCAGTAGACAGAGGTCACTATAGCTGCAGAGTTAGACTATCTTCTTAGTTTCCCTCCCAGTGTCATCCAGAGAATCTGTTAGAGTTTTATTCCCTGGGGTAAGAATAAAACACTCTTTGCACCAAAATCTGCACCAATCTGTTTCATGCGTATAATGTTTTAGGGCTTCAAAATATTTCCTCATTCATTATCTACTTGGTTTTTGAAAAATGACCTCATTTCTTTCCCTCCTTCCCATCTCCATTAAGAGGTACATAAAACATGCATTACCTTATAGTACCCATTTTACAGATGAGGAAACTGAGGTGAAAATGGAGGAAAGGATTTGCTCTAGGTCATACCGGAAGGCAGAAGTTATTACTTGGACTTCGGGCTCAAATCTTTTTCTAGTTTTCATCGCAAACATTTACACAGGTGGAGAAAACATAACAATCCACTAGCCACCGTTGACATATCAACAGAGAGGAAGGCATGGTGGTTGTGTAGATTGAGAGTGGGAGAGAGAGGGTGCAGGGAAGAGAGGCCTGGCTAGAGCGTGGCTGGGCTACAGGCTCGATTCCCTCTCTCCCAGTTACAGCCTGTCTTCCCAATACTGTCTCTACCCTGAGATAAGAGTGCAAAGATCACATGGACAGATTCTAAGAGAATCAAAGAGGAACAAAGCAGGGCGGAGTGACTAGGAGCATAGCCTCTGATGTGGAGAGGCCTGGGTTCAAATGTCCCTCACTTCTAACTGTGTGATCTTGAGTAACTGACTTAACCTCTCTGGCTTCAGTTAGCTCATCTGTAAATAGGGATTGTGATTGTGCCGAGGCTGTTTGGAAGATGAACTGTAGTAAATGCTCAATAATTGGTAGCTCTTACATGTATTAGCTCCTTTGATCTCCAGGCTGTACCTCTGAGGGAAGGGAACAGGCTCTAGTCACACAGTAAATGAGGGACCTTTCAGCCCACTGTTCTTCTAACACATCACTCAGCATTCTGAGTGGGTGGTCTGGAGGCTCCCGAGTGAGGAAAGCCCACTCTCCAGCTGACGGATGCTGTACCCTATTTTCACTACCCTCTGCTTGCCCCAGTCTTAGCAAAATTCCTTGTTGGTCTAAAAGCCAGGGTAAAAGACCCAGCAGGAGATGACATTTTATGCCGACTTCAATCTCTCCCTTCTCCCCCAGAAAGATGTTCCTTTTTCCTAGGCTGGGAGGCTGGGTTCTGATCCACCGCCACCCCACTGAGAAGGTCCCAGGACCACCGGAAGCAGCTCAGCCGTCCCGAGCCCCAGCACCCCTCCCCCTCTCCTCCATCCATCACCAGCAGCTGCTGACTCCCTCTCACCCCATTCCAGCCCCTCTTCCTAAGCCTGCAGCCCCGACCCGTGTCCTCACTAAAGTTGAACTGCACCCCTGCCTCAGAGGGTTGAAAAGAGACAACAGTCGCCAGTCATCGAAGAATGCAAGAGGAATTAGAGCCGGGAGAGAGAGAGAGGCAGATACATAATTTATGGTATGGCGGAGTATGAGTGACAGGCAGCCGCGGGAGGCCTCAGCACCTTATCGATCCTTTCAAAAAACCTGAGAAAGGGCCCCGTGCTGAGGGCCAGGGGAGGCGTGGAAGGTGCAGGCAGGGGCAAGGCCATTAAGGACGCACCGCGACCAGGCCCGCCGCTCGGGGGTGGACTGGGGGGCTCTGGGAGGTGGGGCGCGCGCGCACACACACACACACACACACACACACACGCACGCGCACACACACGCGCGCGCGCGCACACACACACACACGCACGCACACGCGCGCGCATGCCTCCAATCAATAATACCATGTCAAAACATAAAATGCATGCTTTGGCTCTTAAGCCAAATGTGCGTGAGATTTTTTAAAAGCATTGATTCATGATGGATCAATGGAAATCGAGGCCTGTCTTTTTTTTTTTTTTTTCCTGTGCAAAAAGGGGGGTAGTAACACTTTGCAGAGAGGCACCCCGTCAGGGGTGGCAAGAGTAATTGTTCTATGAGGAGTGCCTTCTCCTCCTTGGCTGGCCATCAGAGAGCTCCGGGAGGAAGGTCAAGGTGTTTGCCTCAGCTTGCCCTCCCGCAGTTGAGGTACCCACCTCAACGAGGGGGTGAGGGCTTTCTTGTCTGCACTGCCAGGCAGGGAGCTGCATTCCGTTCGCCCAGCACTCACCCTCTCATCATCCCAGGATGGTCCTGCTCTTTCTCCAATCCCTAAGCAAATCCGCTCAGCTCTACCTGCAAACTACATCTCCGCTCCTTCTACCACGTCCATCTCTCACCTGGACTATTGTCTCTCTGTCCACTTCCCACCCAGCAGCCAGACAGCTCCCGTCTCGCCCAGAGTAACATCGGGTCCTGCACCATCTGAGCACACATCTCCTCCAAGCTCACCGCCTACCACCCTCCCTTCTGCTCCAGACCCCACTCCGAGATGCCTTCCAAATACACAGTGCCCCCTGCCCGCCCCATCCCCCCCTGCTACCCCGTGACACTTGTCCATTGTTTTTTCTCATAGTGCTTCACATGATTGATAGTATTAGCATTTGTGGGTTTTGTTTTTGTTTTTTTTTTCTTTGCTGTTGTTTATTGTCTATAATTTCTATACAGATGCGAGTTACGTGAGAGCAGGGATCTTGTCTGTCTTGTTCACGGCTGGATTCTCAGAGCTTAGGACGGGATTTGGCACAGAGTAGGTGCTCAGTCGATATTTGTTGAAGTAACAGAGAGAGGGAGTGAGAGAGGAAGGGAGGGAGGGAGGGGGGAGATGGAGGGAGGAGCTACACCCAAGGAGGAGACAGCAACGCATTACGAAGCTACCGTCAGCACCGTTGCTATAAAACACAAAGACAAAAAGAAATCCCACCACCAGTTAGGACCTGCACAGACTTTCACAGGGACTGGTCATCCATCGCTAAGAGTTCTAACCGGAAGCTCTGAATTGAGGCGTAAGAGTCATCGACGAAAGCGTGTTATCAAAAGCTGCTCTTTTGCAGGGGACAAACTCATCTTTCTGCCTGAGTCAAATGAAACTCAAGCAGCATCATAAATAAGCTTGGTCCACCTACCCAGCTCCTTTGGGGCAGGGCATCATCAACTCTTTCCCTGGAGTCCAAGAGGGGAGCAGAGGCTTCTGCCCTAAAACCGCGGAGCCAAGGGCTGTGGATTTTCCTGGCATCTCAGGGGAGTCCTGGGCTCTCTGTCATCCTGGGTGCTGGCATCTGGGCTCCTACTTGGGGATGGAGGCTGGAGAGCTACCTTTATTTCTCTGATGTCATTCCTGGAGCCACATGCCATTTTTTACGGTCGTGAGCACTTCCTCGGCCAGGACAGTCAAACGTGAAGATGAAATGAATCTTTACCACTCCTCAGAGAGAGAGAAAGACTGAGTGAGAAGTTAATTCCACCAGCAGGCAGGCTGGTAACCTGGCCCCTTCCCTTCCTCCACCACCCTGGCCCCATCTTGGAATGAAAAGGGGCCAGAATCATTTTATTTGGCCGGTGCTCACGAAGACAATAATTTAATTATTTCCCCAAATCACTTTCCAAGAGGCCAGTCTCATTCTATTTGTTATGTATAGGATAACTTAATCACAACTTTGAGCGGAGAGGGAAACTGGGATGGAATGAGGGATATGGGGGAAGGGGAGATTAAAAAGAGCTTGCTCGAAATGATTCTCTCTCCTTTTACTTTTTTTCCCCAATTGCTTCAATATGTCTCTCGTCTCTCTTCCCCTTCTCTCTCCATCTCACTCCCTCCCCCTCCCCTCTCCCGGCCTCTCTAAGTCTGCTTCTCTTTCTGGTTTTTGGTTTTTTTTTTTTTTTTTTTTTTTTTTTGACTGTGTTGGGTCTTCGTTGCTGCGCATGGGCTTCCTCTAGTGTGGCGGTGCGTGGGCTTCTCATTGTGGTGGCTTCTCTTGTTGCGGAGCATGGGCTCTAGGCATGTGGGCTTCAGCAGTTGTGGCACATGGGCTCAGTAGTTGTGGCGCACGGGCTTAGTTGCTCCAAGACATGTGGGATCTTCCCAGACCAGGGTTCGAACCCGTGTCCCCTGCATTAGCAGGTGGATTTTTAACCACTGCGCCACTGGGGAAACCCCTCTTTCTGTTCTAATAGGCCCCTCTCATCTTCCCATGCACCCCCCACTGCCTTGGCCCCCAAGCTGGCTCACAGACAAACTTGACCCCTAATCATTTCTGACAGTAAGATCACTCCTGGGAAGAGCAGAGCAAGGTGCTCACCTTCCCCATCACATGTTTTATTGGCACATCCTGTGGGTTTCCATTAGTGAACTCAGCCCCTGGGGGAGCCTCAAACTTGAACATCTTATTCTTGGGTCTTCACTGTCCCAGCTGAGGGTGCCTCCCAACCCATGATCCGGGCTACATCAGCTATCATCTGGCGCTGTTCAGAGTCAGCGAGGCCAGTGTTTCCCCAGATACCTTTCCCCATACCTAGATGTGAATTTTGAGTGCTGTTTAGTGTTCCTCAGGCCTAAAGAGGGCATTTGTCTAGGAGATAAGGCAGAAAAGCAGGACTCTGGGGCCAGATTGCATTACTTACCAGCTGTGTGATCCTGGGCAAACTGCCTAACCTCTCTGGGCCTCAGTTGCCTGATCTGTACAATGGGGGGAAGCTATACCTCTTTCATAGGGTTCCTGTAAGGATTACCTGTGTTAATTCCTGTAAAGCACTTAGAACAGTGGCTGACACGTTATAAGTACACATTCAATGTTAGTTACCATCAGTATCTATCATCTCCTGCCTCCATCCTGGGGAGGCACTGTCTGGCCTGGACCCAAAGAGAACTAGCCTGTCAGTTTGCCACTCACAAGGCTTAAACACTGGGTAAATCACGTTTCCTCCCTGAATCTCAGTTTTACTATCCCCACAATGTAAGTGCCAATAGTACCCCATTACAGGAGTATTTGGAAGCTGGAATGAGTTAATGCATGTTAAGAGCAAAAATTCTAAAGCCAGGCAGGGTTATGAGTTCAAATCCCATCTCTACCACTTATGAGCTGTGTGACCTTGCACAGGTTACTTAACCTCTCTGTGCCCCGGATACTTCATCTGCCTGTAATACTCCCACATCCCCAACCTCCTAGGGTTTTTGGGAGAATGAAAATGAGTTAATTCATGTAAAGTATTTAGCACATTGTCTGGCACAGAGTAATACCTAAGCAAGTGTTAGTTTTTACTGATTACTCCCAGAAAAATGTTTCTCACCTGCCTTCTGTCTCTGAAGGATTTCTTCTCCTCTCTTTACTCTCTTCCCATTAGGTGGCTTGTGACAGAAGTTCCTTGTTTTTAATCCAAATCCAAATTGTTCTGATAGACTCAGGGTAGCAAGTCTTACCTCTGGAGGCAGAGGGGGGAGTTGAGTTATCACGGGGGGACCCTTGTCAGTGACAAACTGGAGGAGGCGATGAGGAGCTGAAACTCCTAGACCCAGGCCTTGGAGGCTGGTGCTGGGAAAGCCAGCAACTCCCAGTGTGACCTTGACAAGCCCCTTAACTCTTTTTTTGGCCTCAGTTTTCTCATCTGTCCAATGGGGCTGACTGCCCACTTCCCACATTATCACAACACTTAAATAAGATAACCAGGAAGAAGATGTCCTGAGATTGGGACAAATGCCACAGAGCCCAGAGCTGCCTGTTCCATTTGGGGTCCATGGGCAGCAAGAAGCAGAGCCTCACTCAAGGGGCTTCATATCATGGAGGGCACCTGGGCAGGAACCAGAGAAAGAAGGACTGCCAACTTCTGGAAGGGCAGGAATTGATGGGCAATTCTGGCCCTAAGTCAGAAGTGCATGGATTACCTGTCTCTATGAGCTTTACCTCCCTTGAAGGCTTGTGGTGTCTGCTTCTTCAGCCTCCTAGGAAGTACTTTGTTCCTTTACTGTCTCACTTGCTTTTTGGTTTTGCTGCCTTAAAACATCAACTTGGGGCTTCCCTGGTGGCGCAGTGGTTGAGAGTCCGCCTGCCGATGCAGGGGTCACGGGTTCGTGCCCTGGTCCGGGAAGATCCCACATGCCGCGGAGCAACTAAGCCCGTGAGCCATGGCCGCTAGGCCTGCGCGTCCGGAGCCTGTGCTCCACAACGGGAGAGGCCACAGCAGTGAGAGGCCCGCATACCACACACACAAAAAAAACCCATCAACTTGCATATGACCTTGTCTGGCTTGAGGACCTTCCCCATCCACCTATCCATCTACCTATCCACCTATCCATCCCTCCATACATTCGTCCATCCACATATCCACCTATCCATCCATCCATCCATCCAAAAAATATTTATCAATAGCCTTCTATGCACCAGGCACCATAGTAGGTGAAGGACATAGTAAATAAGACAGACTAGGACTGCCCGAATGGAACCACATTCTAGTCAGGGGAGAGAGATCATAAATAAGCAAATAAATACACGTCAGATAATTTTAGATAGTGATAAACAATGTAAGAAAAATAGAATAGATGGATAGGACCAAGGACGGAGGGATAATTTCTACTGGCTGGTCAGGGAAAGCCTGTTTGAGAGGTGACATCTGAGCTCAGATTTGAAAGAGGATCTTGGGGGAGAATGTTCTAGATGGAGAATGTTCTAGACAGAGGGTTCGGCAAGTTCAAAGACACTGAGAGGAAATACAGGAGTAGATAGAAGGTGAAAGTGGCGGGAGTGCATGAAGGCGAAAGTATTAGAAGATGGATTGGTGATAGATCAGAGGCCAGATTTTCCAGAGTTTTGTGGAAACATGGAAACAATTTGAGGTTTGGTTCTGAGTGCCATGGGAAGCTATTTCTAACCAGCAAGGAGCATCCTTGCCTGTCATCCAGCTGTGATCACTGCTGGTGTGTTATTTCCCCACAGAGTCCAACAAAAGCTGATGTAACCAGGCCAGGTCCCAGAAGTGACGGTGGCAGGAATGAGGCGGGCCCTGGGTGTCCTGCCTTTGAATCCTGGCTGGAGCTGGGCTTGCTATGGCAGTCTAGAGCTGAGGAGAAGGTGTGCAGTGTCCACAGGGCTCTAGACATCCAGTGTGGCCTGGTGAGGCTCTGGTACCTCCCTTTTTTAACAGGACTTGCACTTCAGGATTGGGGGTGAGGAGGAGGCTTATGACATCAAGCAATTCACTCTGGTGGTTCTGGGTCAGCGAGGCAAGGTTAAATCCTCTGCTATGTACCAGCTGATGACCTTGCAAAGTACTTACCTCTCTGAGCCCCAGTTTTCCTATCTGTAGAAGGGACACTGTCACAGTGCCCTCCTACGGCCATTGAAAGCATCAAATGATAATGTATAGAAGAGCTGAGCACATAGAACTCAGTACATTTTAGCTATTTTTCCTATTATTAATCTTTTTTTTTAATCAGCACCATGCATCAGCAATTCTAGACAATGTTAGCAATAAGACACCCCTCCCCATTTTGACTTGTAAGTGGGTGGCCTTGTAATTTATCGCCCATACTGGGGCATTAGGACAACAGATGTCAACTGAGACCCGTAAGATCCTATGGGATCTGGCCCCCAGCTACCGCTCTAACCTAATTTCTTGACCCTTTCTACGTCATTTAAATGGAACAGCCAACTCTTAGCTTCACAAATGTTCCAAGCTTCTTCCCACTTGGGGCTCCACTCAAAACCTGAAGGCTGGGACTTGTTTGGGGAAGGGAGAGGGGCACTGCAGCCAGAGAGAGGGTCTGGCACGAAGGCTACATGGCACTTCCCTTGGTTCTCATCCATGATCTTCAGGCCACAGGACCTTTTTGGAGGCCCTCGCTACAACTAAGCCTGGAGTGGGACGAGGTCTTTCTCAC
This sequence comes from Kogia breviceps, assembly GCF_026419965.1. Taxonomy (NCBI): domain Eukaryota; kingdom Metazoa; phylum Chordata; class Mammalia; order Artiodactyla; family Physeteridae; genus Kogia; species Kogia breviceps. The sequence continues at coordinate 29,489,720 of NC_081327.1, forward strand.
ATCATTCTTTCCCTTCACATCTTTTATTACAATAACGATTGTTTTGATATTCGTGTGATTACTATTTATGACCCTTTCCCCAGCAGGCTCTAAGTTCTATGATGTCAGAGGCCATGTCTGATTTGCTCACGCTTGTACCCTCAGCACCTAACACAGTGCCCAGCACATAGTAAGACCCCACAAAATATTGATCAGCTGCATGGATGGATGCCTGATGGAGCTGAGATCCCAAACTAGCCCACATTCTTTCCACCATCTTCATTCGAAAATAGTCAGCCTGGCTGGAAAAGCTGATCATATCCAGGTGAGAGATGCTTCTTATCAAAGTCAAGGCCAAGATCAGTGGGAAAGGATCAGGTAAAAGCAAAGGATCCAGATGTGCAAATTCACTTCAATGAGGCAGATGTGACCCAGTGATTCCATGCCAGGCGTAACCGTTGCATCTGATTCCTCATTTCCATTAAAGGAATTGTAGCAGGTGCAAAAACCGGAGATTATCCCAAGAATTAAGATATGAAAAGCATGTTAGATCACTAAACTCCAATTAGGTAAATTAAATTGTACACACTCCCCTCCTGACGCAATATCGGGAGTTTGCATTAGCTCTGGGCTCAGGTTCTAATAAAATTAGAGAATAACACTTTAATTGAATTGTGCTTAAAAGGATCATGCTGACAAATGTGATTGTATCTGGCTGGGATGCACACCTTCTCCAGCAATCATTAAATCCAATGAAATGCCAGTCTTGGGATCTTGACAGTTTTCTGAAACAATCTGTGAACCGTGCTGTATCTTAGAGTATCTAATCAATTTAGAGCTGCCTCATTAGGACTTGGCCGCTAACAGATACTTAAAAATCAAAGCAAATTACTGCACTCCATGGGTAACTACCTAATCATATCGATACAACATGGCTGGATTGTGTTGCAACAATTCATTTCCTCTTTAAGAAGCCACTGTCACCCATAATTTACGGATTGAGATTCATAAGCCTGACACAGACAGCTCCGATGTCAAGGATTTTCCTGAGCTCAGCATCAAGGGGTACATATCACCCAAGCTAGTGAGGTTGAGCCCAAGCCAGGTCCTGGATTCCTTTTACTTACATTCTACCCCTACCTACCCCCAAGCTCATTCCTGAATAATGAGCCCAAGAACCCTTTTGCACAAAAGAGGAAATGAAAGCTCAGACAAAGAGCATTATTTCCTAAGATCACACAGCAGATTAGTGGCAGACCCAGGATTTGGCTCTTCTTGACATGACATCAAACTTTCTAATATCATTTTAATAGGAGTTTAGAACAGTGATTATTCTTTCATTGATGGTTTACTCGGGTCCTATTTTAATAATCTTACTACTAATAAACATCACCATCATCATTATTATTATAATGCGAACAGCCTATACTTACACAGAACTTATTACAAATTGAATCCCTTTCATTCTCTCAACAACCCTAGAAGTTTTTTCTATGATTATTGTGGTAGGCATTAATTCTGTTCACCAAGTATTTCTGGCTCTCTCTCTCCAGAACACATGGACTGCACTTCTGATAATTGGATGGATCAGGGGACTGTTTCTGGACAATGAGTGAGAACAGGAGAGACCTGTGTTATTTACAGGACAGAGCACAATTGCTGGTTCAAGAGCTCAATCATTCTTTTTCCCTCCTGTTATCAACCAGCAACATTTGGGTTGGTAGCTGCTCTGACCACAATGAGCGGAAACTCCTCGATGACTCACCGTGGACTTGCAGCGTGAGTGAGAAACACACCTGTGTTGTTGACAGCCAATGAGCTTGGGGGTTGTTTGTTACTGCAAGATAACCTAGCTTGTGCTGATTGGTGGAATTATCATCCCCATTTTACAGATGAGAAAACTAAGGCACAAAGAGATTTGGTGGCTAATACTTGGTCTGGTTCAGGCTCTATCAGTAAATTTCTCTAAAGCGTCCTAAAGTCTCCTTGACTCCTTTTCTTTCTACTTCCCAGTTTCTCTCCTCATTCTGGGGTGACTCCCTAATACCCGTTTCTGAGCCTCTAGGACCGATAGTGAGTGGTGGGCACAAAATCTCATTTCAGAGACTCAGGTCTGACCTATGCAGGCCACTTAGCCCCTGTCACTCAACTCAGGCCTGGGCAGATTTACCTTTTTTTTTTTTTTTTTTTTTTTTTTTTTTTTTTTTTTTTTTGTGGTACGCGGGCCTCTCACTGTTGTGGCCTCTCCCATTGCGGAGCGCAGGCTCCGGACGCGCAGGCTCAGCGGCCATGGCTCACGGGCCCAGCCGCTCCGCGGCATGTGGGATCTTCCCGGACCGGGGCACGAACCCGTGTCCCCTGCATCGGCAGGCGGATTCTCAACCACTGCACCACCAGGGAAGCCCTTTTTTTTTTTAAATTGAAGTGTAGGTGATTGACAATGTTGTGTTAGGTTTTGGTTTATATGTACAGCAAAGTGATTCAGTTATACACCCATTTATATTCTTTTCTCAGATTCTTTTCCCTTATACGTTATTATAAGATATTGAGTATAGTTCCCTGTGCTATACAGTAGGACCTTGTTGTTTATCTAAAGTTTATATATAGTGGTGTGTATATGTTAATCCCAAACTCCTAATTTATCCCCCTCCATCCCTTTTGGTAACCATAAGTTTGTTTTTTATGTCTGAGTCTATTTCTGTTTTGTAAAAAGTTCATTCGTATCATTTTTTAAGATTCCACATATAAGTGATATTATATAATATTTGTCTTTCTCTGTCTGACTTACTTCACTTAGTATGATAATCTCTAGGTCCATCCATGTTGCTGAAAATGGCATTGTTTCATTCTTTCCTTTGGCTGAGTAATATTCCACTGTATATATGTACCACATCTTGTTTAACCATTCATCTGTTGATGGACATTTTGGTTGCTTCCATGTCTTGGCTATTGTAAATAGTACTGCTATGAACATTGGGGTGCATGTATCTTTTCAAATTTTACTTTCCTCCAGATATATGCCCAGGAGCTGGGTTGCTGGATCAAAGGGTAGCTCTATTTTTAGTCTTTTAAGGAACCTCCATACTGTCCTCCATAGTGGGTGCACCAATTTACATTCCCACCAACAGTGTAGAAGTGTTCCCTTTTCTCCACACCCTCTCCATGATTTATCTACTTCTGAATAGGCTCTGTTTTAGGCATCTAAACCATTGACTTTCTCTGAAGTCCTTTTGGTGTCCTGAAGAGATAAACATTGTCTAGCAGGTACTTTATGAGATCCATGCTTTGCCAAAGGACTGGCTCTTTGATGGAGAAATTCCAGGCACAGTGAAGGTCTGGTCAGGGACCATTAGACAGAGGCCTTTCTGCACTGTCCCGCCCCCAACCCCACCTCTAAGCCTTGGTCCACAGCTGTGGATGTGAGTTCTGGGCCAGGAAGTTTCTGTGTTTCGGTTCTCTGGAGCACGCCTCACCATTGGCCTTGCAGGAGAAGTTTGAGGGTTGGGCCTGGAGGGAGGGAGCCTGAACCCCCAGCCCTAGAAGAAGGAGGAGGAAAAAGCTTGCAAAAATTGTATACAGCTTCAGGAAATGTCTACCCTCCGCCAGTCATATCTGAGTCAGTTAAGACAGTAATTACAGACCTTCCCTGACACAGAGAGAGGGCAGGATGGCAGGGGCTGCTATTATCCTGTTCTCTCAGGCACAACAGCTTGTTTACAGGAGGGCTGTGGACTGCGGGGCTATTGTCTGGTGGCTCCGGGGGCAAACGGCTGCTGCTCCACACCCCCTGCTTGCTCTTGAGCCCATGCCAGGAACCCTGGTGACGAGTCCTGGGGTGGCCCTTGCCAGGATGCTCAGAGGGGCAGTTACTGGGGTGCAGACGTTTCACTGGGTTCCATTAGCAGCTCCCATTCATGCCTCCTGCCCTCCCCACCTGCCACAGGCCCAGAGAAGGTCAGCCCTGCCCCAGCTGGGCTACTTCATTGGAAGACACTTGGGAACTGAAGGCACGGAATCTGTGTCCCCGTCTGGACTCTATTACTCATCCACTGTGGGACCCTGTAGGTTCCTTCCCTGTCACATCCTCCATCTTTCCATTTTAAAAAGAGACCCATTAGGTTAATGCTTATATTTAAGTTATATACCCAATCCTTTCAAGGAGGGGGGCATGCTTCTTGTGGATGCTGAGGTTCTCCACAAACTATTTTTATTTTAATATTTTAATATCACTCTGATTTTTATAGGTATGTTGCACACAACAGAAAACTATGGTGGCTAATACGAGCAAAAAATATATTAATGAAAGACTGTAGAGTGGCTAATAGACTCTCCTTTAAGACCAGGGAACAAGGATGGAGATGCCATAACTTCAAATCAAATGGCAGAACTGGTCCTACAGAGCTTGGGGTGGGGCCCCTGCTGGCATACATGTCAAGAGCTCTCTGCAGACACCACCCGTGCTGCACCCCAGGTGTGGCCACTACCACAGCCACCAACCTCCTCTGAAAGGGTTCCACGTGGTCTCCTTTCTCCCATCATAAGCTTCTGCTCAAAATCTTGTGAGAGCACATCTGTTTGGTGGACCCAGGTCATGTGATTGTTCCTTAGCTGCAAGTGAGGCTGGGAAAGCAAATTGCTTTCAGCTTCTCCATTTTTATGGTGGACTTGATTCATAAGATGGGGATTTGACTATCATCAGAAGAGTGTTCAAATTCTGAGTGACAAAACAATCCAAGTGTCCTCTGCAAATTACAAATATAAACCAAGCTTATAGCCCTTATACAGCTATACAATGCAAACACATTGACAAATTAAATATGAACTTAGCTAAAAAGTAGTAACATCCACATTTTAAAATATTAACATTCAAATTTTAAAATATAAATATTTAAGATGAAGAATAACATTGTCTTACCAAAATCAAATGATTACCTGAAATAAGAATATGGTGCTGACTGCTACACCAATGCTCTTTTGCGTTCCGGAAGCATTCCGTAATACATTTGCCAATTGGTTCTCATTTGGCACAAATGTATCTTTTCATGTTAAGTTTATCTCTGTTCCTTTTCTCCTTAGCCCTCAATGATTATAGTTGTACTTCTTGACACCAATGTGAGTGTAACCACAAAAGTAGACCTGGCATTGGAAAGTGTGTCACTTAGTTATAAGGTGATCACCCCAGTGGCCAGAATATTCTGAAAATAGTAATGAATGTGAAAACTCTTTACAGTCTTGAGTCTTCCACAATCTAAGGGATTCTCACACATGCTCCCCTTCCAACTTTGACATGGTAGATATTAGTCCTGCAGGACAAAATTTCCAATTTCCCTCCCCTTCCAGACACAGAGGAATTGCACTTTCTTCTCCCCTTAAACTCAGGTGTGGCTTTTTGACTTGCCCAGTGAATGTGTTGCTTCTGGGTAGAAGCATTTCAGAGGTAATTCACAATTCTCCACTGTCCCTTCACCTTGTCACGATGACCAGTGATATTCTAGACAATGGTACTTTTACCAGCCTAGGTGAATGAAAAGGACATAGAACAGAACTCTGTGCCAGTGGGATAGACATGTAGATGAGTGAGCAAATGCATCCTTCTTATGTTAAAGCACTGAAATTTTGAAGTTGTTTGTTACGCAGCATGACCTAGGCTATCCTGACTGATACATGTAGTTAGATAGGGGTTACAATTTTTATGATCTCCTTTTTACACAACAAAGAACTCTGACACAGAAAGTTTGAGAAACTTGCTCAAAGTCAAACAGCTAAAAAGTTTCAGCTGTAGGACTCAAATCCCAATCCAGGTCATTCCAAATCCCATGCTTCTCCCAGTAACTCATACAAGGGAGAAGACAGAGTCTCTACAGAGACTGGTTACAACCAGCAAGCAAGGCTGATAGAAAACACGGCATGTCTTGGTGGCTGGAGTACAAGTTTTCAGAGCCACCTATGTAAAAGATCATTCTGAGTGCCAAGTACATTTCCACTTCAAAGTGTCCCAAGTTTAATAGTGAGGCATTTTGAATGTTTAAATTTAAAAAGTCATAATTCTCAAATTCTTCCCAACAGCCAGGGCGGTCGACAAGATGATAGATGTGTTTGGAGCTGCTGAGCTTCCATGCCAAGAAGCAGTCTCTGGCTGTAAACCTGTTCACAGGAGTGATGAGTGTCCTGGTCTCTGTGGGTGGCCATGCAGTTTGGAGGAGAGAGACTCTACTTTCTGCCTTGAGGGTTCCATTTACCTTCACTTGAGAAACAAACATCTCATCTGGAGTCCTGTAAGACAGGTGACTCAGGAAAACACCAGGGGGTATTGGAAGTTCACAGTCACTGCCACAGGACATTAAGGGCATGCACTTGGAAGTAGGCAGGGGTTGCATATTTTAACCAATATTTTCTCTCAAAGAAGCAGCATTCATTGGGAGTTCAGAGCTCAATTCTGGGGCTGAGTATGCTCAGTACACGCTTCCTGTCACTTGGTACCAGAAGCAACTGGTCCCAGAGCCCTGGGCACCAGGCTCATTTTAGTTTTTATCTGGAAATAAGACACCTACATGTTTATATCTGCCAGAGCCATTAGCTCTTCCCTTTTCTCATTTATGCATCCTCTTACTCATTCTTCAACACTTATATTCACTCTGTTCTAGGTGCTAAGTGTGTAGTAATGAATAATAATGTTGATAATGATGGTAATGATGGTGATGATGATGACCATGATGAAGGTAACCATCCTAGTGATGGTGCTGATGACAATCCAGCATCGCAATGGGGTCTTATCAGTGCAAAGCCAACATCTCCCTGGCTCTAGATATTATGCTTTTATACAAGCACCCTGTGCTCACATTTGGGAGAAATGATGTCCTACCACTTGTTAATTGCATGGCTGTGCCAGCCCATGGGAATATACAACTGCATACATGTGCCATCACCCACCATAATGTATCAGGCCCATTCATGTCTGTTAACTCAGAAGAGGCCGGGGTGGGGGGCAGGGTCCTGAGAAATGTCAGGGTGGAGATCAGGAAATTTGGTCTTGCTCTCCCACACTTCAAGGTCTTGTCTGCCTGCTGTTGAGACATGAGTCTCACTTGGCTGCTGACAACAAGTGGTGACTACACATTTTAGTCCAGGAGGGGTGGATTCCTCCCCAGCATCATCTCTGCAAGCGCTCCCAAAAGAAGAGAAGCAGAGATGGTGGCCACTTCCTCTGGCCACCACTGCCTCATCAGTCTCTGCCAAACCAAGGGCTTGCACACTCCAGGTGTGCAAACACCTGGAGTTTCTTTTTTTTTTCTTTTCTTGGCTCCTTTGTCATAAATTAGTTGACCATACATGCATGGGTTTATTTGGGGCTCTCTATTCTGTTCTATTGGTCTATGTGTTTGTTTTTGTTCCAGTACCATATGGCTTTGATTAATATAGCTTTGTAATATAGTTGGAAATCAGGATGTGTGATGCCTCTGCCTCTATTCTTCTTTCTCCAGATTGCTTTGGCTATTTGGAGTTTTCCATGGTTCCATATACATGTTAGGATTGTTTGTTCTATTTCTGTGAAAAATGCTGTTGGAATCTTAATAAGGATTGTACTGAATTTGTAGGTGGCTTTGAGTAGTATGGATATTTTAACAATATTAATTCTTCCAATACATGAGCATGGATTCGTTTATTTGTGTCTTCTTGAATTTCTTTCATCAATGTCTTATAGTGTTCAGTATACAAGTCTTTTAGTTTCTTGGTTAGATTTATTCCTATGTATTTTATTCTTTTTCATGCAATTGTAAGCAGGATCTTTTTCTTAATTTCTTTTTCTGCTAGTTATTAATGTATAGAAATACACTGATTTTTGTATACTGATTCTGTACCCTGAAACTTTATTAAATTCACTTATTGGTCGTTAACAGTGGAGTTTCTTTTTTTTTTTTTTTTTTGCGTTACACAGGCCTCTCACTGTTGTGGCCTCTCCTGTTGAGGATCACAGGCTCCGGACGCACAGGCCCAGCAGCCATGGCTCACAGGCCCAGCCGCTCCGCGGCATGTGGGATCTTTCTGGACCGGGGCACGAACCCGTGTCCCCTGCATCGGCAGGCAGACTCTCAACCACTGCGCCACCAGGGAAGCCTCAACAGTGGAGTTTCTTAATGAAGGGTCAGCTACTTCTCAGAAAGGACAAGGTGGCAGAAATAAAGGTTGGGAATTGTAACTCTCAGGGTCATTCCCTTGTTCTGTGAAGATCCTTGCAAACTCAGACTTCACTGGGATGGTTCCCTACTTCTTCTCCCACCCCACACCATGGATGATCTTTCTCCCCCTGATTACTTTCTCTCTTTTAAAAACATTTCCTAACATTCCACATCTCTCCATATGTGGGCATTTTCTTGTCTGTCCTCAAGACACTCTGCTTCCTACAAGACAAAGGGAAAGAGGCTCCATGCTTTTTGTGGCCCTAACAGAACCCTTTTGAGGACTCTCTCAGCTCAGCCATCGCAAACCCCAAAAGGGAGCTAGGGATGGGGTCAAGTTCCATGAGTGAGGGTGAATTCCACTTCAGTCTCTGCATCCAAGAGACATGTACCAATGTTCTTTTTAGATCACCTGTGAGAATGATACAAACCATCACAGCAGGCATTCATCTCCTTTGGAGTTGGTTCAGTTTGCTCCTAAGTGGAGGAGGGACCATTTCTCCCATTAGCGTGGCTTTGCTGCTGCCCACTGGGGACTATTACCATCCTTACCCCCCACCCTTATTGTGTTAAGAAGCATTTCATTTCTCTCTTTCTGCTCCTGCTTGACCCTGGCTTCTCTTATAGAGACTATCATATCGACTGTAAAGAGGTATGTCCGTGCAGTCCAGGAGAAAAGATGCTTTTGATTTTAAGTGTCTGCCTGAAAGGGGGCATGGGCTCTTGCCATATACATTTTCTTATTTGATTCTCCCGCCTCACTTGTGATGGTTATATCATAATCCCCATTTTGTGCATTTGAGGAATCCAGGGTTCAGAGAAATGAAGTCACTTTTCCAAGATCACACAGCAAGTAAGTAAAATTTCAAATCCAGACAGGCGAAGAAACCACAGAATCTCAGTGATTTAATGAAGAAAGAGGTCTATTTCTCACTTGTGTCTGGTATCCTGACTGGGAGGTTCTCCTGCAGTCCAGAGACTCAGGCACCTTCCTTCTCGTGGCTCTGTCCTTTGCAGTAATTGACTCTCAATGTCACGCCAGGGACCTTTCTAGTCCAGCCAGCTGGAAGGAGAAAGAGCAGAGCAGATACACAGAGGGGAGTTTGTGGTAGAGTTCTGAGCACCACTCACCCTCAGGCCAGACCCATTCTCTCCCATGGTGAGCAGCCTCCAAATCTCCTCCAAAGAGCTCTCGAGACAGCTGCTAGTGATTAATTGAAGTTGATACCTAACATGAAACTTTTCTGCCACCATGATTCCAGTGGCTCAAGCAACACATGTTTTTTGCTCTCTATTTTGGAGGGAGGTGGGGAGGGCACCAGAACCGTGTCAGGAAAATTTGTGAAATGCTTTGAAATGAGCAGAAAAAAAATTGTTGTGTCTTCTGTCTAGTCCACCCTTCTGGATTATTTCTGCATTTCTTAGTCTTTAAGCTATTTTACATCTCCGCAAGTTGTAGAGAACGAATAATAATTCAAATGCTTCTTGTCCATAGGAATGCAAATGAATTTTGTTTGGTTGGAATGCAATTGATTAATGCCATGTGGATGGATTATTTTTGCATCTATTTGCAAATTCATTTCCTGCTTTCTCGATTGCCTATATATGTGGGTTCTTTGAGTTCTCCTTTGAACAGTTAGAACATCTTGCTTGTTGCCTCATTAATTAAGTAATGAGTTAAATAAAATCTTTGATACATGTTCCCTTTTTTTGTTTGTAAATCCTGATTTTAATATATATATACATATATGTGTGTGAATATATATATACATATATATGTGCGTGAATATATATTCATATATATGTGTGTGAGTATATATACATATGTGTGTGTGAGTATATATAGATATGTGTGTATATGTATATACATATGTATGTGTGTGAATATATGTATATACATATGTGTGTGAATATATATGTATATACATATGTATGTGTGCGTGAATATCTATCTATCTATCTATCTACCTTTTAACAACTAAAAATCCCCAGGGCGAGAAAGAAATCCTTCGATACATTATACTCCCCTGCTTCTCAGGACCCTCACACTCATTCTGAAGGAGAGGCGGCGCAAGGATTGTGGATTCCATTTTGCAGCTAAGGAAACTAAGGCTCAGAGAGGGGACTAGCAGACGCCAGAGATCACACAGCTAGAAACGGTGAGGCTGAGAGTTCAGATCCAGGTGTGTTTGATCCTAAAACCTGTGTTCTTAAACACTTTACCCTGTTTCTCAAGTGGGATATGAACAAGGTAGATACTAACACCTTTCTCATTTGGTAAATGATGAAACTGAGGCTCAGAGAACTCCAATGACTTAGAGGTAAATCTGGGTCCAGAAGCCTATCCTGGACCTCTGTTTCCTGGGTCATCTTTATATAATCCAAGTGAGTGTACTTTTCTAGCTAGGTTGTTCCTTGCACATCTGTTCCTTCTGTTTTGTTTTGTTTTGTTTTAAAGTCAGGGAAGATTACTAGGTGGTTTTGGTTCCTAAAATGCTCTCTGAACCTTTATTCATAGAAGCCTAAGTAAGACAGGAACCTGGGCCAAAGCGGGCAGCATCTGCCCTGTAGGGTTCAGGCCTGGCTCCTGGAAAGGGCCGGCAGCTGCAGAGCTGGCACGGGACACTCCTCTGGGGCTGCGGGAAGGTCATGGTCCGTAGAGGTTCCCGCTCAGAGGGCTGTGCCCAGGACTTGCTAAGGCAGAGCAGGGTCAGGACGGGTAGACATCCAGAAGTGTGGAAGACTCACAGGCTTTGGGATGAGACGGGCTTGGGTTCAAACCCTGCTTCTGCCACTTATGAAGTGTGTGACTTTGAGTATTAAACGTGTGACATCTCTGGGCTTCGGTTTCTTCATGTGTAGGATGGAGATCATCACCCTCACTTCACAGGAGGACCCCAGTCCAGCTGCCTTCTACTCAACCAAGCCCCGTGCCTGTGGACTGCTTGTGCCCAGAGCGGGTGCTGTTTCTCAACTTGCAGCCATCACGTGGACCTACAGTCTCCTGGGTGGTCACTAAGGGCTACGTGAGAGTGGGGCAGAGTCCTTAGAACCATCTGCCCTTTCCTCATCCTTCTTTCCTCTCTCAGTCATAAATCTCCTTCCCTTCTGCAAGATGGCTGCAACTCGTCTCAGCTGGCTAGTCAAGTTCATTGGCGTCTGCTCTCAAAAGGTAAGCAGATCCATGGAGAGGGAAAGGTAGCAGAGAGGCCAGGCCCAGCACCTGGAGCCCAAACTGGGGCCCCTCCCTGATAAAGCTGGTCAGGTTGTGCCCTAACCATCTTATTTATTTCCACGTCCCCAAGGAAATCCACCCTAGAGATGCCCGAGGTCTGCCCCTCTGTTCAAGCATGCAAGCTGGCTTTGCCAGGTGGTTGCGTCACCCCTGGGTCCTTGTTTTCGACTCCGCAGGCCCAGGTCCTGCGGGGACCCTCTGTAAACTTCACCTCTCGTCAATGGTCCCCGTTCAGGAAAATTGGCTCCTTTGACACCGTTTTAGACAAACCATAATGTGTGTGGAGCTGAAAGAGGTTCTATTTACAAGTCTGCAGGAAATAGCCCTGGGCAGAGGATGGTAATTGTAGGGTGAAGGTTCACCAGGGGCGCAGAGGGGAGCGAGGCCCGCCCTGGGGAGGGGGTGCTGTGATGGGTGAGGGAGGGTAGGGACTGCCTCTGCCCCCAGGATCCGTGGCAGAAGGTGGACCAAGGGCGCGGAGGTCTTTCCTTCTGTCTCCTCCGAGCGTGCCATGCCTCAGCACCCTTGTGCTTCACACCCTCTCCCTGGGTGCTCTTCCCCCAGGTATCTGAATGGCTCATACACTCACGTTCTTCAAGTTCTGCTTCAAACATGACCTTTCCTGACCACCATTCCCAGCACCCTACACATCTCACACACACACACACAAATACACATACACACACACTCGCACACACATATATACATGCAAATACACACACACGTACACAGAGAAACACTCACACATACACACATATACATACACACATATACACATGCACACACATATGTACATGCATACATACTTAGACACATAGAAACACTCACTCTCTCACACACACACACACACACACACACACACACACTCCCTATCTCTTTAACCTGCTTTTTCTTCTTCATGGCCCCATCACCTCCGAACACATTGCTTCATTCATTGGTGCACTGGCTGTCTATTCCTTCTATAAAGTAAGTTCCACAAGGATGTAGGGCTTGGATTTGCTCCCCACTGGATTCCTATTGTCTAGAAGAATGCTTAAATGTAGGTGGTGCTTACTCAAAAAATCTTGAAGGAATAACTGAAGAAAGGAACATACGAGTGAATGAATGAATGATTGGATCCCAACATCAAAGGCCTCTTAGGTTCCCTCCCCCAGTGGATCCTATCTCCCCAGGTAGAGGTGGGCTCACTCATGCACTAGACCTTGACCTTCAAGCTGAAGAACCCACAGTTCAGTTGGGGCTCCCATCTGGTAGAAGTCATGGCAAGTCACCCAAATATCTGTTTACGAGGTGGTCAGAGCCAAAGATCTGAGGCCTGGGAAGTTAGATGCTGTGTCCAAGGTCACCCAAGATCAAGGTGTGACCAAACCAGGATTCAGAAGAGTTTTCTCCCACCTGGTCCCCTGGGCCCACCAGTTCAGCAGGTGAGAAAGCAGAGGGCAGAGTGAGAAGGCAGCTGGCGGGTCCTCGCTTCAGCCGTCCTGGAGGAGGTGGCCCTGGCCTGTGGGATTGGACATGTGGAAAAGGGGCACTGGTGGTTGGCGGGTGACAGCTGGGGTCTTCCTGCAACAACGGAAGGACTGGCAGGGCCTGGGGAGATGACGCCATCATGCAGATCTCTCCCAAACCGTCTCCTCAGCAGGACACCACTCTGACCGGCTGCCCTTTGCTCCAATTACAGCTGCTTCTCAACCTTTCAGACGTCTGTCCTCCACCTACCAGCTGCGTGACCTCTGCAGGCCGCTTAACCGCCTCCCCGCAACCTCCCTACTAATGGAAACCACAACTCACATGATCCAAAACCAAAGGGCTCCAGAGTGGGTTTGAGCCCTCAGCAGCCCATCCCCCAGGAGAGACCAAGGACCAGGCCCTCCTCACCCAGGAAGGGAGGCCAGGCCCGTGAGACGGTAGAGGCCAGTCACCTCAGTCTGGCCTCCATATTTTTAGCATCTTCCCTCCTTCCCACAAGCCACTAGCCCACTCCTTGCCCAAATAACAGTCACCAAAATAGCCCTGGCACTGGACTGAGGTGCACTGGGAGGGTCTCCTCCCTCCTGCCGGTCAGTCAGGCTGAGCAGAGGCCCTGGGGCTGGGCGACGCCCAAGCGGAGGCTGTTAATTGTACCTTTGGTCCGAATAAAAAAAAAATAGCTCTGCTCAGGGCTGATGGCAGCTCTGGGCCTGAGGAGCCAGGTACTGGCTCGTGCCAGCGCCTGGGCTCGCTCAGGGTGGATGCCTCGGGGTCTGCAGCAGGACGGCACCAGGAAGGCAGCAGCAAGGTAGGCAAGGTGACCAGAGCGAACATCTTGCTCAGTTCTTCCTGCCCCACAAGTCATCCAGATGAAGAGACTGAGGGTCACAGAGGATGTGTGTGCTCGGCCGTCGCCTCCTCAGAGACATCTTCACCCCTCCCTGCTGAAGCAGGACCCGGGCACTAGCCCCTTACCTGCTTTAGTTTCCTTTACAGCACCACTCACTCCCCGACATGATATTGTGTATCTGTTTGCATCTGCATCTCTTGCCTCTTCCACTAGAGTACCAGCTCCCCAAGGCAGGGTACTGGGCTCCGTTGGTTCCCCATAGTGTCTTCAGCACCTAGACTAATGCCTGGAGTTCAATAAATTCAACATTAGCAAATAATTTGATGAAGCGAAAACCACAGCTCTGGCCAGTTGCTGACTTCCGCCACACAGTGACAAGCCCGAAGAAGAGGGAGAAGCAAGAAGCAAGGCCCCATCAGCACCAAATTCCCCCAACCAGCCCCCAGACACCAGTAAGACAATCCTCCCCGTGTACCCAGCTATCTACTGATCTCAGAGCCCACTCTCTGTCCTCACAACAGCCCTGCAGCTTTGGGTGACAGAGAAGGTCCTGGTTAATAACAATGAACTAAGCTCCTTTTTTTTTTTTTTTTTTTTTTTTTCCGAGCCACCCTGCATGGCTTGTGGGTGGGACCTTAGTTCCCTGACCAGGGATTGAACCGTGCCCTCAGCAGTGAGAGCTCGAAGTCCTAACCATTAGACCTCCAGGGAATTCCCTAAGCTCCTTCTAACTGCTTTATTTATGTTACTAACACAGGCAGTTCTGGTAGTAACCCTAAGTAAAGTCAGACCCATTATCATCTCCATGTTATAGATGATGAAACCGAAATCCCAAGAAATAGAGCAACTTGACCCAAACTGCATGACCCCTAAGTATCAGGGTTGAGATCTGAACCCAGGCAGCCTGACCCCAGAGGCCCTTAATTTCAGAGGTCTTAATTTCTGCACATACAGCCTGTAGTCTAATGAGACCCCTGATGTTCAGAGAGGTCATGACCTTTCCTTGGCCAGACAGGACACCCATTGCTCTGCCTCTGCTAGTAATATCATCAGCGGGTGCCTGCACTTCTCTTTAACGCTATTTAAAGGACTTCGTACATGTCACTTCACTGGCGCTTCAAAGCACACCCAAGAGATTGCATTGTTCATGTCCCCCCATTTTTCAGAAGTGCCAGCAGAGTCCCTGAGAGGGTAAGTGACTTGCAGAAGGTCACCTTGGGTAGAATCACCTGGCTTCCTCTGCTTTCACAGTGCTCTGCTCTCTCAGCCCAGACTCGGGCTCAGACTAATACGTTTGTAGCTACTTGGCCCCTTGGCCCAGAGACAGAGCTGGCAGGAGCCCTCATCACCGCTGGGTGGCCAGTAAACACACTCTTGACTCTTTTAAGAGCTTTGTCACTGTGCTACGCACCGAGCTGCCTTTGTGGCAGCTCATCAGGATCAACAAATTCACGTATAAATGGTTGGACACTGGGGAGGTCAAGAGCACAGACTGCAGACACGTGACACTGTGAGCAGGGCGTGAACTGGAATCACTGCCCGTGACCCCCAGCGGCCCACCCTTCCCGGAAAGGCCTTTCCAGGGGTCAAGGGACCTGGATTCCAGGGTATTCTCCATTGATTTCTTTGTGCCTTTGATACCTGGTCTTGCCAGTGGTTTGGGTTCTTTTGCAGTGGTCTGACTAGGATCACAAGTGATGAGACAGAAGGTTTTAAGGTTGTGTCCGCAGGGGGACCACCTCCCCCCACAACCCCTCGCCCAGCACAAATCTCCAAGTTTACGAGGTCATCTTTCAATGTCCAATCTGCCACTCTCTAAGGGTCCCTGAGGTTTCACTCTAGTGACCTATGCAGGCCAGCCTGCCCCAACCCTCTCCAAAGTCTGCATTTTTCTCTACCCTTTCTTCTTCTTCTTTTTTTTGGATCATTCAGTCATTCATTCCCTGCTCAAATTTACCCTCTCAGAGTCCTTCTTTCTTTCCTTTATTTCGTATTACATTCTCATCTCTCTCTCTAAACCCTTACTCGATTTTTCTTCCTTATAATGAGTGACTACTTGGCATTAATTAATTAATGTCTTCATGCTCTGTCTTTCCTACTAGAATGTCAGCTCTGGGAGGGCAGGGACTTTGCCTGATGTTCACCTCAGGATTCTCAGAGTTTAGCACAGTGCCTAGTACAGAGGAGGAGCTCAGGAAATATTCACTGAATGT
Organism: Kogia breviceps; assembly: GCF_026419965.1. Lineage (NCBI taxonomy): Eukaryota > Metazoa > Chordata > Mammalia > Artiodactyla > Physeteridae > Kogia > Kogia breviceps. The sequence continues at coordinate 29,505,644 of NC_081327.1, forward strand.
TAAATTCATTGGCCCACCCCATACCGAGTAAGGAAATCCCATCAGAAAAGTCTCCTTACAATTCCTCTCTCAGAGTGGATCTGCCCAGAGACCTGGCTCGTCCGCTGATGATTGTAACATGTGGACACCCCTGCAGCTCCGGGGTGACAGGGAGGCCTTAGCAAGAGATGCTATTTTTACTTGGGGGCTTAGACACTCTTCCACCTGCTCGGGGAGCCCACAAAGTCTCCTCAGGGCTTTTACCCCACTCCCACCCAACTAAACAGAACAGACCCCCTTCTGAGATAAGCATTCTACACCAAGGGTGTGTCCAAGATTTTGTTTGAAAAAAGAGTCCTGAGGGCTTCCCTGGTGGCGCAGTGGTTGAGAGTCCGCCTGCTGATGCAGGGGACACGGGTTCGTGCCCCGGTCCGGGAGGATCCCACATGCCGTGGAGTGGCTGGGCCCGTGAGCCATGGCCGCTGAGCCTGCGCGTCCGGAGCCTGTGCTCCGCAACGGGAGAGGCCACAGCAACAAACTTTTGGAAAAAAATTGTGCCTTTTTTTCTTAACTAAAGCAATAGAGTAGGTGTGTAATATACTAGCACGGGGACCAGCAAACATTTCCTGTGAGGGGTCTGATAGGAAATCTTTTCAGCTTTGTAGGCCATATAGTCGAGGGCAACTCCTCACCTCATGTACCTTGAAAGAGGCCATAGACAACCTGTAAATGGATGAGAGGCTGTGTTCCAGTAAAACTTTTTTTTAGTGAAACTTAAATTTCATGGAATATTCACATGCTTTGTCCTTTTCTTCTTTTAATTTTTTTCAACTATTGGAAGATGTAAAAACTCTTCTTAGCTCTCAGGCTGTTAAAAAACAAAACAAACAACAAAAAAAACAGACATTGAGCAGGATTGGCCCATGGGCCCTAGTGTGCTGACCCTTGTAGATTACAACGAGAAAAGTTGGGGCCAAGTCCTGCTAGACCATTACCATGAGCGGCTAGCTACAATAGCCTCCTGGCGCTCATTTTCCCTATCTGGAAGAGGAGGGCTTGGGCCAGATAGTTTCCAGAGTCCTATCCCACGTTAACACCTAACGGTGGAAATTTCGGGAATTTTGCTGGGTGAGTGGAAGGAGACACTTTTTCCAGGAGTGAGGGAGGGAGCTCTTCAGGGAGCACTCAAACCCCCACGTCTGGGAATAGGAGAGGGTGTGTCTTTGGCTACGCCTGACTCCGCTGTCTCCACTAGACGTTGAGTGGGTCTTGGGGCCTCAGGGGTCCGATGACCCATGGACAAAGGGGTTTTGGCTGAAACATCAGAAGCGATCATCACTACGCCTTCCCGGCTCCCATCTGGGGCCCCTCACCATTCATGCCCACCACCCCATGCCTTGCTTAACAAAGACAGAGACAGTAGTTGTCACTGTAATGTTGAAAATTGCTTGTTTCAGGACATCCCAGTAAACAAGCCCATCTTTGTTTTAATCCCAGCCTAGCTTACTGTAGTTAATTATAGGAATTTGTGGCTATTTATGTGAACCGAGGACAGGCAAAAACATTCATTTGTCGGCCGTGTAAGTGCTGGGTGGGAGTGGGCTCCAAGAACCGAGGGAGGACCCAGGTAGCATTTGTCCTGGGGGCTGTGCAATGTGGGGAGGGCCCAGCTGTGTAATTAGCCCCTCGGCCCCCGAAGAGAGAGAAGGTCGCCATAGAAAGTGACACCTAATGACTGTTCTCAACCCACCACGGGAGGCCCCGTGTTTAAGGCAATTGCCTGAGATGTGGGTGTTGCACCTGCCAGGTAAGCTGGGTTATTTCTGGGCCTGTCCCTGGGGGCCGTGGCAAGAAGGAAGCAGGGCCAAGGTTTCCCAGGGGTCTGAGGAGACGGGAGTGGGGCCGCCTTCCTCCCTCGGCTCCAGCCCTGGAGGAGCCACAGTTAGTGAGGAATGTTAACAAAGAGGAGACAGCGCTGGCTGGACAGAGGCCCTACGACAATTCCCGGCCCAAACACAGCTACCCACCCACCCCACCCAAATGAGACAACAAGCCAGGCCTTTGTACACACTGGCTGATTAGCACCCGCAGTTACCAGAGTCTGGCCGCTGGGCTGGGAGAGGGCGGCCGGCGTGGAGGGAGGCGCAGCTGCAAACTCTGGGCGTCTGGGGGTACGGGAGCCGCTGCTCAGGCCAATTCTCTAGGACACGGCCTGCCAGGGGAACCCAGCGGGGGCCAGGTGCCCTGCTCCAGAATCCCCGTGGCCTGGACTTCCGCTCTGGGCCCCGGTTATTGGGAGCCCCAGGAGGTTCAGCCCGCATGCGCCAGCCGGCCCACACGAAGTGGGTTTGGGCCCGCTCTCTAAGTGAACTCTCGTCCCCTTGACTCCTGCTGTCCATGTCTGAGCCCTCACATGTTCCTCTCTATGTGTGTCCTCTCTCTGGCCCCCAACCTTCCACTCACTGCTCCCCTCTTCACTAGCCTCCCGCGGATCCGGATCCTGCCTCCCCGGGAAGCCTGCTGGGATTGCTCCACCCGCGGCTCCTCTCTCCTCGCCCGGCCCTTCACAAGTTAGGGATGCACTATCTTTTTTTTTCTTTTTCTTTTTTTTGGCTGCGTTGGGTCTCTGTTGCTGCATGTGGGCTTTCTCTAGCTGCGGCGAGCAGGGGCTACTCTTCACTGCTGTGCGTGGGCTTCTCGTTGCGGTGGCTTCTCTTGTTGCGGAGCACCGGCTCTAGGCACGTGGGCTTCAGAAGTTGTGGCTCGCCGGCTCTAGGGCGCAGGCTCAGTAGTTGTGGTGCACGGGCTTAGTTGCTCCGTGGCATGTGGGATCTTCCCGGACCAGGGCTCGAACCCGTGTCCCCGGCACTGGCAGGCAGATTCTTAACCACTGCGCCACCAGGGAAGCCCAGTGATGCACTATTTTACACCCATCTCTAAGTGACAGAGCGTGTACATACGTGAGTGCTGCCCTGCCGACTCATTTATGAACTTAATAGCAATAATCCCAGGGGTCGTAATTATTTCCAACATTTACTGAGGGCTTACCATGCGCCAGGCCCAGCATGGAGTGTTTTCTAGTCGTTTATCATTTACATCTTACGATCATCTTAAGAATTAGGCACTATTATGAGTCCTGTTTTACACTTGAGGAAACTGAGGCACAGTTAAACTGAGGGGTTAAGTAGCTTGTCTGAGGCCACAGAGCAACCAGGGGTAGAGCTGGAGCCCTTGGTGAGCTGAGGCTGGCGTGGAATGGCTCGAGAGAGCCTATCGTGTGCATCTTTCCCCAACTCTGCGTTTAGTCCCATGGGTGCCTTGAAATCGGCCATGAGAGTAATATTCACACTGTGGGAATCAGCAAATAAGGCCACAGATAAGGGTTACTGCCCTTCCCCCGGAAGTCGGTAGTCAAACATTTCCCAGCAAACCATGGGACAGGACTCACTCGGTCCAGCTATCAAGACTGTGCCCCCTGCATCACTGTATCTCCCTTGCTTGACTCCTATTCCACAGGGCAGTTCTGGGTGCGTAAGGGGTGAGCTTGTTCATCTTGCCCTCCGAAGAGCAGGGATTGATTTCCAGGCTATTGGATGTGGGGAGAGGGAGTTTGGCTTTATCTTGGATGAGGACCAGACATCACCCTCTTCCTTGGTCGCAGCTGCCATTTGGTGTACAGAGGTCCCCGTGACTCCTCTGTGAGCCCGGAGCCCTGGGCCACCAATGGCTCCATAAGCATCGGCGCTGCCAGGCTTGACCCTGGCAAAGTCCCCTCACCTCTGCCCAGCTGTCAGGCACAGCCAAGAACTGCAGACACCACGTCAATTAGAGACTAGCTTCATCTTTGTTTCCGAAAAGACAAGACAAGAAAAGCTGTGGATAATGTTAGAAAGGGTCAAAGTTAGCCCTTTTCCGAGAGCCCCAGCAGGGCCTGGCTGGATGGCTGTCTCATGAAGTTATTTTGGTTCCCCTGGCCGGTGTGGCTTGGAGCAATTTGCTGGGTATCCATTGGCCAGAGAGACCAAGAGGCTCCTGCACTGGGAGCTGCCATTTTACACCAGGATAATGATGGTTTCTGAACAAGAGAGATCAATAGGGGATAAAAATAGGCTTCCATCCCATCTGGACGCCTGCTCTGGGTCCCTCAGTGACTCAGAGGCACCCTATAAGGAACCAGGGTGGAAACTACTGGACAAGACGGGTCGCTACTGGACAAGATGGGTCGGGCAAAACACTGCAGGGTGGGCTTCCCTGGTGGCACAGTGGTTGAGAGTCCGCCTGCCGATACAGGGGACGCAGGTCAGGTTCGTGCCCCGGTCCAGGAAGATCCCACATGCCGCGGAGCGGCTGGGCCCGTGAGCCATGGCCGCTGAGCCTGTGCTCCGCAACGGGAGAGGCCACAGCAGTGAGGGGCCTGCGTACCGCAAAAAAAAAAAAAAAAAAAAAAAAACACTGCAGGGAGAGGCTGCCACCCCCAGCCCCTCAGGGTTCCATAGCCCCCAGGCCCAAATGGGGAGAACACTGAGGAGAATTCAGTGTGGGAAGGCCACCTTCTCACTCAGTTTCCTCAGAGAAGTGTCCCCTCAGCTATCCATAGAGCAAAGAGGAGTGAGGGGCGTTGACCAGAGGGAGCCAGCCAGCACTTCCTGGCACTGGTTTTGTGACTATCAAAAAGCAAGAATACTCAGACTCTTCTGCCTTTAGAGAAGTCATGGTCCAGGTAAGGAGACACCCGGGGAGCAGAAAAATGTCTTATAGAGAGAGAGCATTGCAGGGGCCTGTGGAGGCACAGAGCAGGGCCCTTAACTCAGCAAAACAGACAGAGACATATAGACATATACATTACTATTATTATTTAGGTACCAGCCTCTTTAGCTGCATCCTCTCAATTCTCAGAGCAACCCATTAAGTAACTATTATAACTGTCCCATTTTACAGACTACACTGAGGCTCAGAGGTCCACAGTAACATGCCCAGAGCGTCCAGCTAATGAGCAGTGAGCCGGCACCCATCACTGGCCTCTCTGTCTGCCGGAGCTACAGTATCCACCTTCTTGCCTTAGACCAGGGCTTGGCAAACTTTCTTATAAAGGACCAGATGGTAAATATTTTAAGCTGTGCAGGCCAGACAGTCTCTGTGGCAACTACTCGGACTCTACCATTGTAGCATGAAAGCAACCTTAGACTATACGTGAATGAATAAGCATGGTTTTGTTCCAATAAAACTTTATTTACAAAAACCAGTGGCAGGCTGGATTTGGCCCCTTGGTTGTAATTTACTCCTTTCTGCTCTAGTGCCCTAACATATATTTTCTTATGAAACCATCTTGAGGGAATTTGAATTCTGGAGCTTGGAAGACTCTGGTAACTTTAAGTATTTCTAACTTGGTTGGATCTAGACTTTTGACTGTGCCTTGCTCTGGAGCAGCACCATCTAATAGAAATATAAACATAAGGTGTAGACACTACTTTATATTTTGTATTTTTACATTAAAAATATTAATATTTTTTCTATTTTTACATTAGAGAGGAAAAAAGCAGGGAAAATTAATTTTAATAATACATTTAATTTAATCTAATGTATCACAATTATGATTTCAACAGATAATGGATACAATAAATCACTAATAAGATTTTAAATTCTTTTTTCATACTGTCTACAAATTCTGGTGTGTATTTTACACTTACAGCAGATCTCAGTTCACACTTCCTTATTTCAAGTTCTCAACAGCCTCATAGGGCTAGTGACTATCTTATTGGATGGTACAGCTCTAAAGTACAGCTATGGTATTTTTACTGGTATGAGATGAAATCCCTGGTATAAGTTGAAAATACAAGAACAGCAGAAATGAGAGAGAAAATCCTGGGTGGGTCAGTGCATTAGTCAAGTTTCTCCAGAGAAACAGAACCAATAGAAACCAATAGAATGTATTATTATTATTACTATTATTATTATATGAAATTGGCTCATATGATTATGGGGCCTAACAAGTTCCAAGATCTGTAGTCAGCAAGCTAAAAACCCAGGAGAGCCTATGGTATAGCTCCAGTCTGAAAGCTGACAGGCTACAGACCCAGGAAGAACAATGTTTCAGTTCAAGTTCAGATGCAGGAAAAAAACCACTGTTCTAGCTGGAAGCCAGTCAGGCAGGGGGAGTTATCCTTTACTCTCATCAGTGTCAGCCTTTTTGTTCTATTCAGGCCTTCTACAGATAGGGTGAGGCCTACCCACATCGAGGAGGGCAATCTGCTAGATCCCACCGATTCAAATGTTAATCTCATCCAGAAACACCCTCACGGACATACCCAGAGTACTGTAATACTTGACCAAATATCTGGACCCTCCATGGTCCAGTCCAGTTGACATGTAAAATTAACCACTACAGTCAGGGAAGGCTTCCTGGAGGAAGAGTCATCTGAATTGAAACCTGGATGCAGAGAGGTTCACCATACAGAGAGAGGGGCATTGAGGTTCCTTGCAGGGGGAACAGCATGTGCAAAGACCCAGAAGTGCCAGAGCAAGGGGGTGTTCAGACATTGCAAGCAGTTCAGATGGTTGGTTTCTGCACTGTAGGGTTGAGATGGACAGGACATGGGCCTGGGGGCAGTAAGCCATGGATGGGTCTGGGATGGATGCTGCAGGCCCTGCAAGTCTTGGGAAGAAGCTTGAACTTGATTCTGAAAGCAAAGGGAAGTCATGATGGATTGTAGCCCCTTGATAATCTTCACCAGATACCCCAAGATCTCTCCCAATACAGGCATAATCGAAGTAAAAATTGTGCAACTCCAGCTTCAAAACCAGCCCTCTAACCCTTGTCACTTAGAGTGTGGTCCTCAGGCCAGCAGCACCTGGGAGTTTGCTGGAGATGCAGAGACTTGGGCCCCACCCCTGACCTACTAAATCAGAATCTGCATTGTAACAAGATGCCCAGGACATGCACATGAGTCTGTGCATGTGACCTCAGTGATTTTGGTTTTGGCAGGAGGGGACTTCTCTGAACTCGCTGCTCTTTACTACCTTCTAAATCCTGCTTCCTGCCAGCAGCACCTTGGTTCCCTACACCATCCCTGTTTCCTCGACCCTTCCTTCCCCCTGGAGGGCTCAGAAAAGTCTTCCTGCTGCTGGCACAAAGGAGGCAAAAGTAAAGAAATACCCCCCCCACCCCATTTCCCATTCCTTTGGTATTTTAAATATTCCCTGTTTGGATCTCCTAGAGCTGTTTTAGATCTTTGCTTTTCTCTCCCAGGGCAAAAATGATAATGGCTCATGCTTCCAGGGCTGGTGTGTTTAGCTGTAAGCGCTAAACAAGCGGAGACGGGAGGCCGCTGGCTGGACTTCAAAAGCACCCACCGTGGGCGCAGCCTGCTGGGAAAAGGGGCACAGGCGAGGGAGGAGGCAAGATACATTGGGGGAACAGACTTTCATCACGGAGGGAAGCATCTGACTGGCTTCCATCCTTGGCAAATTCCCAGGCTGCCTGACCTGCGTTTGTCATCCTGTTCGTTTTATTCCCATCAGAGATGGGCCATTAAGATGACTTCTCCCCAGGACTTCCCTGGTGGTCCAGTGGTTAAGAACTCACCTGACAATGCAGGAAACACAGGTTCAAGCCCTGAGCAGGGAAGATCCCACATGCCGCGGGACAAGAAATCCCGTACGCCACAACTACTGAGCCTGCGCTCTAGAGCCCGTGAGCCACAACTACTGAAGTCCGTGTGCCACAGCTACTGAAGCCTGCGTGCCTAGAGCCCATGCTCCACAACAAGAGAAGCCACAGCAGTTAGAGGCTCGCGCACCACATGAATAGTAGGCCCTGCTCGCCGCAACTAGAGAAAAACCCGTGCACCGCAATGAAGACCCAACGCAGCCAAAAGTAAATAAATAAATAAATGTATTTATTAAAAAAAAAAAAAAAAAAGATGACTTCTTCCCAGATTGCTTTTGGACAGGGGAGAGAGCCCGCTTTTGTTGCAAAATGCAAGGGACATGGTCATGTTATTGCTTCAGGACAAAAGAGTGGTTCCTAGCACAGTCTAAGAGCTTTCCAGCACAGCTCTGCACCCACCAAAGTTGATGGTTCAAGCCTTTTTATTTTGTCGCCAACATATAGCTCTGTCTGTAGTCTGCTCACAACAGAAAGACACCCTAGGAAGATGCTTAAAGGATGAGTGGAGAGTAATTATACCATTGGGTTTTCTGATTCCTGAAGCATTTCGGGAAGTGTATAAAAAGTACCCTCAAAGAGTCCCATTGGGCTTCCCTGGTGGCGCAGTGGTTGAGAGTCCGCCTGCCGATGCAGGGGACACGGGTTCGTGCCCCGGTCCGGAGGATCCCACATGCCGCGGAGCGGCTGGGCCCGTGAGCCACGACCGCTAAGCCTGTGCGTCCGGAGCCTGTGCTCTGCAACGGGAGAGGCCACAACAGTGAGAGGCCCGTGTACCACCAAACAAACAAACAAAGAGTCCCATTGAACACAATAATTATCATTGACTGGCTTTTTATTTTACTGATATCAAAATTATTTTAAATAATAATTTTCCAACTTACAATTTATCCTCCCTTGGGATAATATTCTGGGTGAAAGGAGATTGCTCTTGTGGTATTCGGCAGACAGATCACCTTCCCGGATCCAGGGGTATAAGTTTTCGCTGCACAAAAAGAGCAAGTCATGTAATAGTAAGAGTCATTGTAATAATAATGATGAAGATATACATTTATTGAACACATATGATGTGGCAGCAGACTAAGCCCTCCACGTGTGTCAATCCACAGAATCCTCACAACAGCCTGTCAGGCTGACTTCTTATCAGATCCATTTTACAGATGAGAAAAATGAGGGACAGGAAGGTTAAAGGATAGGTCCAGGGTCATACAGCCTGGCAGTGACAAATCCAGGATTTAAACACAGTTGGATTCAGATGCCTCTGCCCTTTATCTCTGCGTGGTCCTGCCTCTCAGTGATTTGTACAGTTTATTTGATCCTCACAGACGCTTGTGAAGAAGAAATTATTATGACCCATAGTTGACAGATGGAGTAACTGAGGTTCCAAGAGTTTAGATGAGCTCGAGAAGACAGGAGTAAGACATCAGCCCAGGTCTTCTGGCTTCAAATCCTCTGCTTTTTCCATTTTCTCAGGGATGACAAACTCAGGGCCAGGAAGGAAACATAAGCAAGTGAAGTGGGCTATAGAGGGACTTGGGCAACCTGGAGGGCACATACCATCTGGGAGAGCAGCCCCGCTCTGCTCTAGGCACTGTGTAGAGCTGGTGCTGGGCCGACAACGGCCCCCTCTTCTGATCTGTTAAGAGAAACTGGAAGCTCAGATTTTTACGTGAAATTTCCCCATTTGGAAATACGGACAACTAGGGACAATTTTTAAAGAAAACATTCTATGTTTCCAACAAATCAGTTTGTGGCTTATAGACAGCTAAGTGGTATAACTCATGCCCGTAGGACCCTGAAATGGCTACTGATGTCAGAAAACTGCCTTTTTCCTGTGCTCAGAATAAAGCTGGACCCTCAAAACTCAGGATGGAATAGACATTTCAGCACTTGAGTATGAGCCCTACATTAACATTCTTTCCCAAGGCTCTTTACAATCAAGGCGCACATCTCTGCCATTCTAGGACAGGTCACATTGGTTGTAAAAATGTTAAAAATATTCAACCTGTTGTCAAATAACCGCTATAGCAAGTCCCTGAGTGCCTTCCCACCCTGCGGCTCCAGGCCCTCCTTACGATGCCTGGATTTCCCACAATCCAGCAGGTAGAGGGAAAAACCTGACGCAGCATGGGCCACCCAGGATGTGCTCCAGAAGGCCTGTTGGGACCCATGCAATGCACTCAAGTTAAATAATTGAAATGTCACCCCTGATCCTATTCCTCAAGGACCATTTCTCTCTGCTGGCTCCTCCCGCAGGTATTTAAGATCAGCCTTTTCCTGGTCTCTCCTGACTCACTTCCACCACGACCCACCAGCCTCTTATCACCTCTTCCACCCAGACTGAGTCCCAACGAAGGCCTGCATCTGCCCAGCTCAGCCTGTTTTCACTTCCTACCTAGGCAGCCGGAGGTTCATTCTGCAGAGAGAATGTTCTCCAAGGCCTCAGTGCATTTGATGAGATCTCTCTCTGGGAAGAAAGCAGGGGATCCCTAAGGCAATGTGCTCATTTTCAGGACAATGGCAGGTGTGTGGGGACTGGTTCCTTCAAATCCACAGAGCATAAGGGGTGGGGCAGAGCTCCTTACCGGGAGAATTCATACCTCCATGCAATCAGAGAGGGGTACAAAGAGCTCCAACTCCATCTCATAAGCTGGGGGTTGTTCATTTCTATTACGATCCTTTCGTGTGTCTGAAATCTTTTGTCCTCATTTGGACAAATTGGAAAAAATGATGTCCTGGTCCCTTCATCCTCTTAGGGATAGACTCACACTTCAGGGAGCACAGTTCAGAAAAGTCCGTTTTGTAGCCACTTGTGGCCTGGCTGTGACACAGACCCATGGGGACTGGAGAAGGAAGACAGTTGTGGCAAGTGGCTGCCCTTTATCTTCTAGCTGGGGCACTCTCCTAGAATCACGTGTAATTACTTATGATGTCTGGTATTTAACGTTCACTCCATCCTGCTACAATGTAGAATTCTTGCGGACAGGGATGGGTATCTATTTTGTTTACTGCTGTATCTCAAGTACCTAGGACAGAGCCTGGCAGGTGCCAGGTGGCTCAAATATTTAAGTCAATAAACGACTGAATTCATCCTTAGAGCTCTAAAATATTATCTCAACCAAATGCCTCTTTGTGTAGAAGGGGAAATTGAGGCCTGGAGAGAGGAAGGGATTAGTCTCACAGTTAGTTGGAGATAGCGGTGGGGTCTGTTCCAAATAGAATAGCAGTGAGGGCTTTCATCTCAGCCACTATCTCCCTTGTCCATCTACCCCACGGGTTCAAGAATTTGTTCTAAGATTAGTTATGCTACTGGCATCTACTGGGATTCTATCTATTCCAGCTCTTCCTCCAGGAGACTGCTGCTTCCCAGGAGGGACACAAGGGGCTCTTCCAAGGGGCTGGTGGTATTCTGCAGCTTGATCTAGAAGCTGGTTACACAGGTGTGTTTGCTTTGTGAAAATTTTTGGATTTCTCGTATGTTAGTATTTCTGTTTGTAGAATAAACTTCAATAAAAACATCACCTACATAAGATTCACACACACACACACACACACACACACACAGCCATAGACATCTAAGCTGCTTTGAGAGATGACAGGAATAATATCGATAATATTAGTTATCCCTTATTGAGATTTGTTATGTATCAGGCATTTTTCTAAGCTCCTTAACAGCAATTAATACATTGAATGTAAGCAACAACGATGAAGCAGGATTCTGGGGAATATTTTCACTTTACAGAAAAGAAACTGAGGTCCCAGAGGTCATGTGACTTTCTCAAGGTCACAGGTGAGGATGTGCAGATCCAGGGTTTGGACTCAGGCAAGGCTGACACCAGAGCCTGCTTGCTCCCTTCACCTTTCTTTTACCTGAGGTCTAAAGAAAGTGAAACCATGGATACTTCAGATCCATTATCCAAAAATCAAGGAAGTCTTCCTGGAAGAGGAGAGACTTTGGCCAGATCCCAAGATAAGTGATGTGCTGAAGAAAGGAAAGAAGGGATCCAGCTCTTCATGCTCAGATTTGACAACAGGTATCACTTACCCTGTCTGTGGACACAAAGCTGGACACTTTCTCATAGTTTAATTTTATGTGCACAGCTCTGTGAAGTGGGGAGTGTTCATCCCCATTTCACAGATGGGGAAACTGAGGGGAGCCTAGGGCACTGACATGCCTTGCCCACGGTTACCTGCCAGGCAAGCTGCAGAGCCGAAATTCTCTCTCTTTCTCTGCTGGTATCCAGGCAAGCTCCTGGTCCGAACCCATGCTTCTGGAGGCCAGGAAAGAGCTTCTTCTCCCAGGAACCCGCGCCACCCTCAGCTGCCAAGATCCCCCGTGGCCTCAACTTGCCCACCCCCGGCTCCTGGGGAATAAAAACCCTTGACTATGTTTCTTTAAACTGCTCATCAATTTTCACTTTATGAAAATTAACGCTAGATAGCAAATGCCTTGAAATATATATCAAGGTGAGGCAAATGGCTTTTTGAGATCAATCCCTGGCAAACACAGGTTTGGGAGGACTTCATTTGATTCCCTCTCCAAACCTGGGCCGGGGAGCCAAAGAAACAGCAGGAGCCAAGCATCAAGCAGAAGATGTTCTCCTTCCCTGAGTAATCACATCCCTGGTGGCTGCCCAGCAAAGCCATGCGTGGGGGTCTTCCCCTCCCTAATTCCCCTTCCCTTTCCACACTCCTCTCCTCGAGGTATTTCGACTTAATTTTGTTTAGAAATTTGAAAAGCAAGTGAAAGTGCTGCATGATTATAGACTTTATTTAAAGGTTTGATTTAGGTTTCTCTCTGTTCTTATATCAAAGATAAAGTGGAAGTGGTGGTATCATGTTCAGGTAATGAGATTTTATATTAAAAAGAATAAATTAAGCTCATAAAACGGGAGGTGGAAGGACCAGGCGGGGCTGACACACAGAGGAAACCTATACTTTTATGGAATGTGTATCTGCCATGATGAGGAGTCCAGGTTTGGGACAGGGTTTTAAGTCAAGAGAACTCTTTTTCCTGTTTGTTTTTGGAAATTGCTCCCATAGGCCCCCAGAGATGAGATTTCAGTGTCCCAGGAGCCAGAAGCAAATGTGGAGGTCCTCCCTTTACCACTTATTGGCTGTGTGACTATGAGTGAGTGGCTTAACCTCTCTGATCCTCTTTCTTCATTAAAATGGAGGTCATGTTAATATCTACCCAGGTTCATGATGGCACTTGGATGAGATGGTGCATGTAAAGTGGAAGTGGTGGTATCATGTTCAGGTAATGAGATTTTATACTAAAAAGAATAAATTAAGCTCATAAAACAAGAGGTGGAAGGTGCATTGAGTATACATGGTTAGCACTCAAAAGACTGTTAACCATGGTAACTTCTTGAGTATCAGTTTTTTTATCTGACAAATGGGAACTTAGTAGAGCTATCAGGATGAGTAAATGAAATAAGAAAGCAAAGATCCTAGAACAAAAGATGTGTAACTATTGTATTTGTATAGTAATTACTGCTCAGATACTCAATCCAGCCAGGTCCTGGGAAGAACCTCCCTGTGTTTGTCAAGAGGGGCTGAATCCCATTTCAGATGCTCCAAAGGGCTGGAGTCTGGTGAAAATTGTCAGAAATTCCAACCTTCCTTCTGCCTTCTCCCCACTCCACCACCACCCCCTTCCTTCCTTGTGAGCAATAAAACAAAATACAAAGAACAGGAATCAAATAAGGACCCTGAAACCAAGCCGTCTGTGGTCATTTTAAAACAGATCCTTTTTGAAAAGCCAGGTGACATTTTCCTTTAATGCCTGATTTTTTTTTAATGCCGGCTGCATTTTTTAAGCACTCGGCCGGCTTGTAACTAGCCAAGGCCGTACAGTAGCTGCGCTGACTGTATCATTTGATCATTAATTTATCACAGTTCTAGCAGTTTGTCTGACAGGTGATAGTACTTTCATCTAATGAGCCCACAGCCGGGGTGGAGGTGCCAGAGCCCCGGCTGGACAGCCTGCGGGGTAAGGGCCACGCATACATTCTCTACCAGCCTGTTTTTATTCCAGAGACTTCCAAAGGCCCAGAAAATGGCTGCCTAGGGTCCCACCAAGTGGATAAGGCTGGGAAGGCCCTCCTCCCAGTGGGCTAAGGACAAGAGGAAAGTGTGGGTGAAACCTCAGCCTTGGCCAATCAAGAGCCACTGCATCAGTCAGGACAAGCTTGGTTATGCTGATGTAACAAATACCTCCCCAGCCCCTCATCTCAGAGGCTTCCAACAACAAAGCTACATTTTCACTCATGTGGCATGCCCACTGCGGGGTGGGGGATGTCCGTTCAACACAGCCACTATGGGGACTTGGTCGTGGAGGCTCCATCTTGCAGAGGTAGAGAGGAAAGCATGGTGGGCTATGAGCTATCTCAGAACTTCTGTTCAAAGTGCCATGTCACTTCCTCTCACATTTCTTTGGCCAGAGCGACTCACAAAAGTTCAGGTGGGCAAAGAAGTGTGATTCTACCATGTGCCCTCAAACAAGAAGACCCAATACTTGTCAGCTGCCTTGATGACTATAATTGTCATAAACTCTGTTCATAAGAACAGCTCTGCCTCTCAGTGTATACTGGATTCCTGGATCAGTCCACTTTTCTCTGTACTCTGCTACTACTTTTGCCCAGGCCGCCATCACCTGTCACCTCCACTACCTGTGTTCTTTCCCAGTGCCATCCTTAGATTTGGTTTGGGGGCTGGGTCTCTGTGGGTCCTGGGCCTTGGAGTCATTTTCTTGAAAGTTTGTAAGTCTTAGTCCCCTTCTAATGCCTGGAGCCACTGGGCACACGCAGTCCAGATGGGGACTTGTTTAGGCTATGGTCCCCATCTCTCTTCTTCTCTGTGCTCTCTAACACCCTATCCCAACCCAACACATAAGTTGGGTAGACCAGATGCCCCAAGGAGCTCCAGAACACATACCTGTGGGGTCATCCCAGGGCCTGTGGCTTCACCATAGTTCCAGGAGGGCAGTCTGGCAAGCAGATCCTTCACACTAGACAGTGTACTATTTCTTTCACAGGATCCTATGAGTTCTGGTCGCCTGAAGGGTGCTGACTCATTGATTCGGGGTGATTCAAATTATTTATACAGACAGAGGCCCTGAAAAAATATTTGCCCAGGGCCCAACATACCCTAGGCTCCCTCCTTCCACTCGTACTCTATTTAGATTCATACTCCACCCAGCAGCAGAGAAGACTTTTAAATCCTCCTGTGGATTCCCATCATAGTGAGCAGACTTCTTAAGATAGTCCACGAGGCTCTACACCACTGGTTCTCACTCTGGTGTGCTGTAGAATCACTTGGGGAGCTTTGAAACAAATTATGGTGTGGGACCCACCCTAGACCAATTATAGTAGAATCTTGAGGGATGGGACCAGAGTGTGGTGTATTTGCAAGAGCTCCCCAGGTGATTCTAAGGCCTAGCTCCGCGTGAGACCCTCCAACTTCCATGATCTAACTTTTCATCTCTCATCTCCTATCCCTCTCTTCCTCATCTTATGCTTTGCCCCTCTTCTTTCATTTCCTCCAAGTGATGAGTTCTCCCCCCATGCCCCCAGGACATTTGCATGTGCTGTTCCCTCTGCTTGGAATATTGTCTCTCCTCAGACGTTGTCAAAGCTTCTGCTTTCTTGCCATTGAGCTCTTAGCTCAAATGTTATTTCCACAAAGATGCTTTCTTGACCTTCCAAGGTCGCCAGCCCCCACCCTATCATTTTTTGGAGTTGCATTTATTATCCTCTCTTCTTGTTTATGCACTTGGTGTTGTTTATTATATGTTGTGTGTTTTCCTTCACTAAAATATACTTCACAAGGGCAGCGACTTTGTTAGCTTTGTTCGTCTCGTATCCCCAACGTTCTCCACACCTGGCATCTTGTTCAATAAACTTATTGAGTGAATCAATGTAAAGACTAATATTTATAGAGCATTTGCTGAGGTTTGGTATCTTTGTTGATTATTTTCAGAATTTACTTCTGGAAAAAGGTTGTCTCCCTTCAACAACTGGTAACAGTGGATTTTCTTTGAACAGTGGATTGTGTAACTCCGGAATAACAAATTTAGTCCTGAGCTTCCTGGGATCCAAGGCAAAAAGGGTCAGATTAACCACAGAAGCTATGTTGGTCCATGTGGCTGGTCTATTTGCCTCTTCCCCCTCCTTCCTCAAGGTCTTTGATTTTCCATGTCTATTTTCACAGCATCTGATTACAAGTTGTCTCAAATCCTTTTTGGAAGCAGGCAGAGTATAAATAGCTAGGAACACAAACAACTGATTCATGTGTGTAATGCCTATTTTACAGACGTGCAATACAAGTGCTGGGCAGGTGGGGTGGCTTGTCTGAGGTCACACAGCCTGTATGAGAACCCACATCCCTTGAATTGCAGGTCAGTTCACCCTCTTCTGAATGACACCAGAAGGGCCATGCCCTGTGCTTTGTTTTGGCTCCTACAAGTCCTACAACACGGTGTTGGGGATCTCAGTCCTTCTCTAAGGAAGCTGAATCCCAGGGGGGTTAAGCACTGGCCCAGGGTCACCCAGCAAGTTGGGGACAGAGCCATGCCGCCAGGGGGAGTAGCTGGGCATTGATGAGAAGGCATTATCTCTACCCCAGCAGTGGGCTTGATGGCCTCCTGAGAATTCACTGCACTCAGAGATGAGAAACCAGCTGTGACATTTTCATAGCTGGGAGAGGAAGATGGAGCCCTTCTCTAATTACCTGCTCAGTGGCCATAATTACTTTGAACGGAAATTGTCACCAGATAGGTAAATGCCAAGGAGAGGACGGGAAGTGGCCACCACCTCTGAGCTCACTCAATGTTCTGATCTGACAAATAGACTTTCTAGGCACAGACCCTTTTATTGAGAGGAGTAATTATGAGCTGAGAACATCCCTCAGCTCCTCCAACACAGAAGAGGGAGAGAAAACAAGACAGTGAGAAGGTAGAGGAATTAGAGGCTAGGGACACGGTTTTGTCCATCGCATAAAAATAACTGCTGCCAACTATGGCGCACCTGCTCTGTACCCGGCATGTCAGACGTGCGTTCTTGTTTAATTTTCCCTCTTCCGGAGGCATTATGGTTTCTCTCTTATGCAGTGGGAAACTGAGGCTCAGAGAGATTTCAAGTGACTTGCTGGAGGCTACACTGCAATGAGGAAGGCTCACGCTGGGTTTCTTGAATGCCAGGGAGTGTTCTAGGGCTTTCCATGTGTAAACTCACTCGGCACGAGGATGCTCTGGGATAGGGTCTATTATCAGCCCCCTGGGTAGGTGAAGATTCTGAGGTGTAGAGGGTGAAGTGACCTGCCCAACATCACACAGTGTCCGTGTCGGGTTTCGAACCCAGGCCCCAAGGGGACAGAGCCTGTGCTCTCCAGACTGTGCTATGTAGAACCTTAGCAAATGGCTCCTCGGAGTTCAACAGAGGCTTTCCCAGCTCCAGCGGCCCTTCCCCTCTGTTCCGTGTCCATGGGGGAGAGTGCCCGGCCTCTCCCGATAACTTCATAAATAGTGGCTTAATCTGACCGGAAACCTATTTCTGGCCCATCCAGCTGGTTGCTGAAGTGAATGTGAAAAGGACTCTGCGCGCACTCCCCCAGCTGGGAACGTGTCTATGATGTGACAGACGCCCGAGGTAGTGCTACGCTCGCGGGGGGCGGGGGGGTCCAGCCCTGAGCACCTCACTCTGGGGGACGATTCTGTGGTACAGGGCCCAGGGGAAGGGGTGGACACCGCAATGGGCTGCACAGTACGGATGGTCTGGGCCTAACAGCAAACCTGGAACCTGATGGAGGGAAACCTCAGGGAGTTCGTTTGAACAGCTACATGTGCTTCTTAATGCTGAAAAACAGAGGCCAGTGATGGGAATATCCCAGATCCTCTGAGAACTCTGTTCTTCTCCACTTAGCATGAGTGCTGAAGGCTGGCTTGGCAGGTGGAGGATGGATCAATGGGGGAGTCGAGAGGGTCTCCTTGTCCGTCTCACTTGGAGCTTGCTGCCCTGGGTCGGCAGTCCAGCACGGAGGGAGCAATTCCACACCTGTCTGCATCCCTCCTCCAAGACAGAACCCGCCCCGAGATGCAGTCGACTCTGTCATGGGTATGGAAAGAGCCCTCCTTCTTTAAAATGGCCCCCGAATCCAGGCTCACTCCCCTCAAATGCCATAGGGAGCAACGGAGGCTGTGCCTAAGACCCGCTTTCACGAGCATCGAAGAATAACTCATAATTGTTCATAATTAGCACACGGCAGCGGCGATCTGCGTGCAGAGCCCCTGGAAGGCTGGTTTTGTTCAGAAGGCCACATCTGCCCCCTGCAGTCTTGTGTGCAGGCTCTGGTCTACAAGTTCATTTCCAAATGCAGCACAAGGGAAGACTTCAGCAGAGGACGCCCCGCACCAAGCAGTCCTCTCTCAGCCCTTCTTTCTGTAAACATCCTTGACCCTGTGAGCCCAAGTTGGCTTTAGTTCAAATGTATACGGTTTTACTGTCACCCGACCATCACAGTCTAAATAACAGCAGTGGCCACTGCGACACACGACGAGTGGCGCTCTGGCTACACCAGTGGTTCTCAACCGGGGGCGATTCTGCACCACCACCACCCCCGGGGGACACTTGAGATGACGGGAGACATTTTTGGGTGTCGCAGTGAAAGGAAGGTGCTGCAGGAATCTAGTGGGTAGAGGCCAGGGATGCTGTCATCCGTCCTGCAAAGCAGAGGGCAGCCCCGGTAGAGAATTCTCTGGCCCCAAATGTCAGTAGTGCCAAGGTGGAGAAACACTGGCTACCATGATCTTGATAAGGCTAATCGTGTGTTATTTGTTTGCTCCTTACTAAAACCATTTTCCTTTTATTAGGTTCTTAATGCCATTGAAGAGGTGTGTAGGTTCAGCCTACTGTGTTTGAATTCCATGTGAAGCTTCTGGACAGTCTTCAGATACTGACATCGCCAATCAATGCTGCCTAAAGCAACAAATGATTACTTTGTCACTGGTCAGTAAGCCTAGATCATAACCATTTGTACATCAGCTATTCCTGTGGGCTTTGGCCTAAAAAGTTGTCTCCTGGGATGTGTCTGACCCGTCTGAATAATCCATAGGAAAGGCAGATTTTTAACCTGTTACCTGTGCTTGAAGATGGTAAAGGCCCTGTGCTTTTATACTGATGAACAAATACGGATGCTGGTAAGGATTCCTCAAAAAATTAAAAATAGCATTACCGTATGATCCAGTAATTCCACTTGTGGGTATATATCCAAAAGAATCACAGGGACCCAAAGAGATATATGTACACCATGTTCAAAGCAGCATTATTCACAATAGCCAAAATGTGGAAACCACCCAACTGCTGATGAATGCATAACAAAATTCATCCTTAAAAAGGAAGGCAATTCCGACACCTGCTACAACATGGATGAACCTTGAGGACATTATGCTAAGCGAAAGAAGCCCGTCACAAGAAGACAAATGCTGTATGATTTCACTTATATGAGATATCGAGAGTAGTCAAATTCATAGGGACAGTAGAATCGTGGTTTCCAGGAGCTGGGGGTGGGGGGGAGGGAGAAATGGAGGGTTGTTTTTGTTTGTTTGTTTGTTTGTTTTGTGGTACGTGGGCCTCTCACTGTTGTGACCCCTCCCGTTGCGGAGCACAGGCTCCGGACGCGCAGGCTCAGCGGCCACGGCTCACGGGCCCAGCCGCTCCGCAGCACGTGGGATCTTCCCGGACCGGGGCACGAACCCGTATCCCCTGCATCGGCAGGCGGACTCTCAACCACTGCGCCACCAGGGAAGCCCCTGGAGAGTTGTTTTTTAAAGGGTATGAAAATGTTCTGGAGATTGGGTGCACAACAACGTGAATACACTTAACACTACAGAATTGTACACTTACAAATGGTTACAATGGTAAATTTTATGATCTGTGTGTTTACCATAATTAAAAAAAAAAAAAAAGATGCTGGCAAGTAGGAGCCAAGCACAGGGTACCAAGCAAGGGCCTAGCAGATTAGCAGGGGAGCCTGGGAGCATAGGAAAGGGATCAGAGTTCCTACAGAGGGGCTGGGCATTGACTATGGCTCAGAGTCTCTTGGAGGTGCTTAGGCAGAAGAACTTCTCTCAGGGGCCATGTCTGCGATCCATAGAACCTGATGGAGGGTGGC
Organism: Kogia breviceps; assembly: GCF_026419965.1. Taxonomy (NCBI): domain Eukaryota; kingdom Metazoa; phylum Chordata; class Mammalia; order Artiodactyla; family Physeteridae; genus Kogia; species Kogia breviceps. The sequence continues at coordinate 29,525,457 of NC_081327.1, forward strand.
CTTGCTTGATCTGGAGAGGAGGAACAAGGGGATTTGAAAGAGAATTGAAATCCTCCGAGAGCCCGCTTCCCCACTCTCCCAGCTTTTCCAGTGCTGGGTGTGTTTTCCCCTAGAATGTAAGCTCACCAGGGCAAGGACATTGTCAATCTTATGCACCAATCAGTCCCCAGAGCCTGGAACAGTATCTGGAAGATAGTAGGTGCTCAGTAAGTGTTTGTGCAATGAGTGAGCGAACCCCCATTTCCTCAGTCCAAGTTGTCTTCCTAAAAGTTACCGCTGAGTGTCTCAGTCTCCTGACCCCCAACTTGCCGTGCCTCCTGTACGGAATGAGGTCTAGATGGCTTCGTGCAGCTTGCGAGGCTTTTAGCAGCCTGAGCTGTTAGGTACCAGCCTCAGCTCCTCTCATATCCCCCTCCAGTCTTCACCAATTCCCAAAAATGCCCTGGGCTTTCTCACCCACATGGCTTTTTTTTTTCCCCACAAAGTTTTCAGCTTCTGTAAAATGCGAAAAGTCTCCACGTCCTTCCAGGCACAGCAGATGCCAGGCAGAGGTGGAGTGGTACTCGTGGGAAAAAGGTTCCCCCAAACTTCTCTCTATACAATGTGACTCAACACAACCTAATGGGATGGTGGGAGGGGGGGAGGCAGGGGCCATGCTTGGCTTCTCGGCCTAAGGATGGGCTGCCAGAGTCCTTGCTGAGATCAATGGATTGGGTAGGGGAAGGAAGGGAGCCAGGATGGCACATTCCTCCCAGGACTGGCCCTCTCGCCCTCTGCCAACACCTCCGTGCACAGGCTCCGAGACAGACATCGCGGGGTGGACAGTAGATGGCACCTTGGCTAAACCAGGGCCTTAGGGGCAGGGCCTGTCTTTATCTAGGTGGGAGCCCTTAGCATGAAGCTGGGTCCTGGGGGCCTCAGTAAAAGACAGTGCACTGCTAACGAGGGCAGCAGGGTTCAGGGTTCAAGAATGCAGGCTCTGGAGTGAGTCAGACTCGACTTCAAATCTGGCCTGATCCATCCTCCGTGATCTTGAACGAGCTCCTCAACCTGTCTGTGGCTAAGTTTCCCCTTCTGTAAAGTGGGAAGGCAGTTGTACCCACTGGGTTGAGTTGATGTAAGGATTCAAGTAGACAATGAAAGGAAAGGAATCTATTTAGCACAGGTGTCTGTTCAGCTGGACACACATAGTTAAACTCTCATAGGTTGTTGGCTATTGTTATTAATGTCGATTTTCATTACTGATGTAATAACCATAGATATTTGCATAGCACTTTAGAGCTAACAGAGAATGTGAATGCCCTTTGCTAACTTAGTGAGTTGGGCGTGTTAGCATTCTTCTCCCCCATTTTATGCAGGGAGGGGATGTGGGGTGGGGCAATATTATTGAGCATTAATGGCAGACATACAACTGATACGCATCATCTCTTTTAATCCTCTTCGCTACACTCACTGGGTGATAAGAAGATGCCCACGTTAGCCTCGGTTAGGCTCAGGAAGCCTTGGGACTTGCTTCTAGCCAATAAGCGGCAGAGCTAGGATAGGGCTCCGCATCTGTCTGACTCAAGCTGGTATCTGGGCCAAGAGTGCCAGAGGCAGAAGGGGAGGCCTGAGGAAGAGGAAGGAAGGACTGCTTTGTGCTTGTGCCGGGGAGAAGTGGGCTCCTAGCTCCTTGTCCCCACCTCCTCAGCCTCTGGGCTGACGGCAAGGGCAGGGAGACCACAGTGGGCTGCAGTGGGGAAGGGGTATGGTAAGTGGGGATGGCCTAGGCCCCCCTATCCTCCTGGAGAGTTGAGAGGCCAGACCTTGGAGGGCCTTTTATGCCCCAGAGCCTCCTCTTCAGACACCAAGAGGGCACTTGATCCCAATTACAGAAAGTGGCTGGGTCAGCCGTCACCTTGAATGATCCGAACGCCTCAGATGGCGGCTGATTAATACCCAGGACAGCACTTGCCCGGTCTTGGCCTTGAATTTGGGAGCTGAGGCCCTCCTGGGCCTCAGAGTTGGGACTGGATGGGTATATTACCTCTCGTCAGCCCCAGCACTGCAGACGGAGGCATCCCTGGTGTGGACCAAGGGCTCGGCACCCGTGAAAGTCACGCCCCGGTTCTGTGGATGTGTCCGTGACTTTGCATCAGGGTTCTGGGGCCTGTTCTCTGTCCCCTCAGCTGGACCAGCTCCCAAACAGCAATGACCAAGTCTCAGCCTTCTCCAACTGCCCCCCTGCAGCTGGACCTCAGCGGACGGGGAGAGAGGCCCTCAGGTTCTCTGAAGACGGGGCTTACAATTTCTGTGACTATTTGAGGAGTGTGTGTCTCCTTACCACATCCCTGAGCCCCATCATCCATCATCCTCAAGACGAGCTTTGCAGGTGGGCAGCTCTGCAGGGCTTATGTGGACTGGGAAGGTCCTGAGGACAAAGAACAGGGTAGCCTGTGTGTGCAAGGCCAAGGACAGGCTGGGTTGAGTCACCCAGGGAGGCCCCAGGGGAAGCTGAGATCCTGCATGCCCTGAACTGCACGTGTCAGTTGGCCATGGCTGGATTCTGTGGCCCACCAGGCGCTTCCATATCCACCTTTCCACCGACCCTCAGTGGGGTCCTGGGAGAATCACCCCCATTTGATAGATGAGAAAACTGAGGCTCAGGAAGAGAAAGTGACTTGTCCAAAGCTACATGAGGAGCTGGTGGTGGAGTGGCTCCTGGACCGTGAGGCTGTCCAAGCCCAGGGCCAGAGATGGTCCCTGGGTCACTGGCCTGGTCTCTTGGTTTCCACGCACCCACCTGAATGCCCCCTTTGCACCCAGCCCCTGTACCCTTGTCTGTGTTTGGCTCCAAGATCATGGCTGATGCTTATACTCTCTCCAGCCTCAGGCCGTAAGATGTACCAATTTCATGAGTGGGCACTACGTCAGTGTTGATTGTTAAGGTATTGACAAGAAAAGGTGGGTGGAGTCATTTTGGGAGTGAGTGTGCAGTGGGAGGGCCACACCAGGACCCCTCACTTGCCCCATACAGTGATTTTGCGCTCATTAGTACGGGTGCAACTTCATCAGGGCAGATGTGGTTCCCGCACCAGGAACTCGGCTCGGAGGATGGGGTAGAGTTCTTCTCCTGTTTGCTTTGTTTAGGGATGCTCTGGCGCAGTGAACAACCTGCACAACAGTCCTGAGAACCATGCTGCCCCAGAGCTGGGAAAGCTAAGCCTTGTCACTAACCCTATCCTTAGATTTCTGCTGTCTCCATTCCACTCTCCTTAGAGCTGAGCCCATCGAGTGTCCCTGAGTCACCAGCCTTGAAGCAGAGCAGATTTTCTGGAATTGGAGAGGCTGGAGGGGTTAAATGAAATCACCTCAACCCTCCTTATGGCAGAGACAGGGACACTGAGTCCTGGAGAGAGTCACGATCTGCCCATGGATGGCCACCCAGGGCTTGTTCCCTGCAGCATCACCCAGCAGATGTGAGCCCAGCCATGCCCCAGCTTCCTCCCAGGGGAAATTTGAATGAAGGACTAACAGGAGGGGGCTCTTTCCCTCCCTGCTTTGCAAAGTCAGGTTTTGATTATGGTTTATTGCGAGGCTGCATTCCATTTAGAGCTTTTCAGGAGAATGAAAGCAATTCTTTGGCTTAGCCTGGCCCTAAAAATAGGCACCAGCTGAGGAGTTCCTTCTCCCTTGCACCCCCATGGAGGAAAGCGCACTGACTCTGTCACTGCCTGGCTTTTGTTAGCTTGGGCAGGGTACCTGGCCTCTTGAAGCCCCAAGTGGTGCAGCTGTAGGATGGAGCTAGTGAGATGTCATCCTTCTTTGGGTGAGAGGAGATGATGTGGTGGTAGGTAAGCACATATGCCCGGGACATAGAAGGTACCATAAAAGGTGGGACAGGGCTTCCCTGGTGGCGCAGTGGTTGAGAGTCCGCCTGCCGATACAGGGGACACGGGTTCGTGCCCCGGTCCGGGAAGATCCCACATGCCGCGGAGCAACTAAGCCCGTGAGCCGTGGCCGCTGCGCCTGCGCGTCCGGAGCCTGTGCTCCGCAACGGGAGAGGCCACAGCAGTGAGAGGCCCGCGTACCGCAAAAAAAAAAAAAAAAAAAAAAAAAAAGGTGGGACAGTATGGGGTAGGGACATGGAAGTGACTAACTTCTAAGGTGGTCTATCAATTTGTCCCAATATTTTAATCATCTTAAGAAGATAAAGTTGGACTGCGTACCAGGACTTACCAAAACATTTTTGGATTTTTTGCCTGCCCCCAGGACGACCTCCTAGATTAGGATAATTAGTCCCCCATAGCTGACTCCCCTCTGCCTGGCAGACAGCCTCCGCTTTGTTCTAAAACAGCGCTGTTTAATAGAAATGTAATGGGAGCCACAAATTTACAATTCTCTAGTAGCCACATTTTAAGAAAGTAAAATGAAACAGGTGACATTAATTTATTAATATCATTTATTCAACTCAGTATGTCCAAAACGTTATCATTTCAGCATGCAATCAATATAAAAATGTTAATGAGATATTTCCTATTAAGTCTTCAAAATGCAATGTGTATTTTATAATTATACGGCTTAACTCGGACCAATTGCATTTCAAGTTGTAAGTAGCCACATGTGGCTAGTGGCCACTATATTGGACAGCACAGTTCTAAACCATCTCCTTCCTTCTTGCTGGCTGACTCCAGGCAAATCACTCTTTTCTCTAGACCACCCACCATCCCATTTGTTTAATAAAGGCATTAGACTAGATCAAGGATAGCAAATCTTTATCATGCTCGCTGCCCCTCTCTCCTTCTGCACTTGTGGCAGACATCAATGATGGAAAGCCAATCACTCACAGCAGTCTTTCTCACTGAGTCTGGACCTGGCCTCTGAATCTTCTTACCCCAGCAGACATTAGCAGATGATTGCAGTCTGCAAGCCAAATGAACTCTCTTCACCATGTTGAACCTCTTGATTTTCTCAGTGGGCTTGAGGCTTTCTGACACGCAAAGTCCTGGAAACAACTAAATGTTAAATTGTAAGGCACAGGGAGTAAGTCATTCAAAGTTTAATTATTTGGAAACCTCATTAGTCCAAAATACAACTCTAGAACATTGTTGCTTTATCCATACATCAGTCACTCCATCTCTTTCATGTCTATGTATCTGCCTCCCAGGTCCTCCCCCGGCGTTGTTTAATTTAGACCACAGATGCCCACCCCTCTGGTTTATCGTCATCTATTTCAGATGCTTTTTTTCCAGCTCACTCTTATCCCTCCAGAGTCTTCGAGCCAGAGCTGCATGCCAGGTACAGAGCTGGGCAGGAGTCTGGAGTGCAAAGTCAGTTCGGAGTTGTAGGCCTGTGATGAGGTGGGCATTTTCCTCGGCCGAGCCAAGCCTCATGCTAGGGCCACATTTGTGCCGTCACAGAACATGCATCTTCCATGGATCATGGAAACTGAGACTAGCGCTCACGGGACAATCAGCTGTAACCTGTCCCACCTCAGCTACCCAGAATCATGAGGCAACAAAGCTTTTTCACATATTTGAATTTTTAGACAATTGAAGGCTGCCCTTTCTAGATTCAACTTTTTCTTATTTAAATTTTTTCCAGGGGAAAATTTTCTAAAATAAATCACGTTTATCACTATTTTCTTAGAGAGCTCTGAACATTATTTAACTTTTATGGATGCCTTAAACTCTGTCATTATTTTTCTGTGTTTTAATACATCGAGAATGTGCTCAAGACCCACCCAAGTGTGGAGGACTGTTTGCCCTTGCGCTGAATGTCCCAAGGGGCTCTGGTTTTTCAAGTCTCCCGTCTGCTTTTTAGTGTTTCTCTCTCATTTTCCTGTCGGGATATGGGGATGTCATTCCTGTTTCCTGATGTTCAACTGCTGAACCGCCATGTCTCTCCCCGTTCTAATTTGTGTTCCTTCTTCAGATTTGGAAACCGCATCACTGTGATTGTTAGAATAATTTGTCATGTAAGAGTAATAAAGCCCTTAGTAGGACCTCATGGGACTCTTCTTTAAGTAAAAATGTATGGATAAAGCAACATGTTCTAGAGTTGTATTTTGGACGAATGAGGTTTCCAAATAATTAAACTTTGAATAATTTACTCCCGGTGCCATACGATTTAACATTTAGTTGTTTCCTTGATATTTCGTGTGCGTTTAAAAAATGTTTTATGCCACTAGCATATAGAAGGTGCACAATAAGTATTCCTGTGGATACACAGTACTATTCTCGCAGACACAGAAGCAGAGGAAGGAGAGGTAGATAGGGCTGGGGCAGTCAGGGATGGCTTCCTGGAAGAGGTGAGATGCATCTATGCTGGGAAGGATGAACACAAGTGGAGTGAAGCAGGGGTTCCAGGCAGAGACCATAGCAGAGGCAGGACACTCAGATGACCACATTTCATCAGCTGAGGAATAATGATAAGGGGAATACGAGTTTCTCTTTTTTTCTATCTCATTAAAGAAATTAGATGTTTTCTTTATGTGTCACCCTCTTAATGCTCCTAGGTAGAGTCCTCACTAGGAGGGGTTTGGAGATTTTTGATCAGTCCCTGTAACGAACCTTGTTTTTCCCATCTGTGAAATGGGGTTCTCTTGGCTCTGCTGATTTACAAACTCTGGGTGAGAAATGCTTTGGAGACTGTCACGTGCTCTAAAGATGAAAGGAAAGGAAACATAGATGGATTTCAATCAAGTGTCCACTCAGGTAAAATGTAGATTAAATTTTAGTGACACAAGGAACACATGACTATATGCAGATATTCACACATTACAGATTAAAATTCCTTTGAACTTAAGCCTGTCCTGGTCCCCTAATCCATTCCCCAGAGATAATCTCTGGTATCATGTTGTGAATTTTTCCAGACGTGTTTCTGTGTGTTTACATACATGGGCATATACTCGTGGACATATATGGTGGTGTTTTGTTTTGAGCTATAAATCGGCTCAAAATACCATGCTTCTTTCTGACCAACAAACACACTTTCACGACTGTCCCTTGTGAGAAGGTACAGACTTACATTATTCTTTTTAATGGCCGCACAGTGTTCCTTGTGTGGCCACGCTGTGGTTTAATTAAACATTCCCCTCCTGATGGACATTCAGGTTGTTTCCAGTTTTTCAACTTTCTTCATAGTTCTTTTAAAAAACTTCATTGAGGTACAACACATATTGTACAATTCATACATTTAAAGTGTACTGTTGAATGTCTTTTAGAATATTCACTGAGTTGTGCAACCAACACCATAACCAATTTTAGAACTTTTTTGTGCTCCCCAAAAGAATCCTTGTACCTATTTTTATTTTTTTTTCTTTTCTTTTTTTTTCATGGAAAGGCATTTTATTTTAAATATAACAGTGTGTACATGTCAAACTCCCAATCTGTCCCCCCCCCAACACCCTTCCCCTCTGGTAACCATAAGTTTGTTCTGTAAGTCTGTGAGTCTGTTTCTGTTTTGTAAATAAGTTCATTTCTATTTATCTTTTTTTTTTTTTTTTTTTTTTCCGGTACGCGGGCCTCTCACTGTTGTGGCCTCTCCCGTTGCGGAGCACAGGCTCCGGACACGCAGGCTCAGCGGCCATGGTTCACGGGCCCAGCCACTCGGCGGCATGTGGGATCTTCCCGGACCGGGGCACGAACCCGCGTCCCCTGCATCGGCAGGCGGACTCTCAACCCCTGCGCCGCCAGGGAAGCCCTATTTCTATCATTTTTTAAGATTCTGCATATAAGTGATAGCATATGATAGTTGTCTTTCTCTCTCTGACTTACTTCACCTAGTATGACTTTTATACGTCATGTTGTGACCTCTGCACACACCTCTTTGGACACAGTGGTGTTTTATCCTGGGGTCGCCACGAAGAGGTGGAATTTCTGGGTCATAGGATCTATGTGCGTTTGAAATGTCAGTAGCCACCGCCAAATTGCCCTCCAAAATAGCTGTGCCCACTCCTGCTCCCACGGGTAGTGGCTGATGGCAGCTGTTTATTCCCATCCGCCCCAGCTCCTGATGTCAGTACTCCATGGAGACCTGGCAGGAGAAGCCCAGCTCTGTCCATCCTGCAGCCACGCCTCACCTCACTAGGTGAGGAGCCTTCCGAGGCAAGGGTCAAGGGTTAAAGGGGGCTGCTCACTCGGAGCCTGCATTCCCGTTCTAGGTGATGCTCTGGGTACCTAGGACTCGTGAATTCTTGCCCAAATTGTCCTTCCAGGGACTCTGTGGGTCTTTTCAGTGAGTCCAATCCCCCAAAGGTGAGCTACGCAGCCGGCGTGTATGTCCCCGGTTCCGAGGGGTGGCAGTGCGTGGACAGGGCTGGATGGCTGCGCTGGAGCATCCACACACCTCTGTGAGGGGCCCACACAGTGAGCCATGCGGTTGGGGGAGGAATATTAAAAGGGGGGCTTCTTGGCCTTGGCTCCACAAATGTTCTGGGTGGTTGTGATATCATCAACCTCTGCAATTCGAATCCAACATTTTCTAGCACATTTAATCCTTCTGGCTCTGTGTGTGTGTGTGTGTGTGTGTGTGTTTGTGTGTGTTTTGGGGACGGGGCTCAGCTCTTCCTTTCTATACAGAGGTTAGGAGATGCGCCCTGAAACTCAACCAGAATGCGACTAGCAGGTGACAGGAGCCCAGGCCGGCCAGACCCCGCCCAAAGCCGCACTCTGTCCTCACCCCCAGGTCGGGCTCATCATCATTTTTCTCCTCCACCCTAATTTCTAACCAATTTGATTCTCCCTTTAGAAAGGGCTCCTCTTCCTCTCCATCTCCAGAAAGGGGGAGCCCCATGTCTGGGGTCAGGGCTGTCACTCGGGACTCATTTCCAGGCAACCCGAAGCACTTCAAAGGGCCTCCTTCTCAGGAAGCACGCTTTTCATGGAAATTAAACACACTGAGCAGGTGTCTCTCCTCCCCTGCCCCTCTCAGGAGAGAAGGGCAGGGGCTGCAAGGGAGCTGAAATAAACGGTGCAGATAAACCTCAGCACCCGTTAGCGACAGCTCCCAGAATTTAAAGGGACACGTAATCACTCCTAATACACATCCAGGGCAGAGAGCCAGATGTCGCTGATGGCGAAGAGCATCACTGGCAGGGAGAGGAGCCTGCAGCACCCCTAGCCCCCGCTGTCAGAGCTAGGGCCTCCTTCCCGAACCATCACCCTCTCTAATGGGTCCTCTTCCTCTTCCCCCTCTCCCCCACGGTCACAGCACCTCCGACGCCTCCGTCTGTGGAGAGCTAGATCACGCCCCAGGCTCTGCGCTTGGAGCCTGCCGCGCCCCAGCTCCTGGGAGCCTCCGCACAAGCCCATGCAGGAGGAAACGCTGGCCTCCTTTTCCAGATGAGGAAACTGAGGCCCCGAAAGGGGAACACTTACCCAAAGCTGCACACTGCCTTGGGGCAGAGACAGAACGCAAGTGCAGGCCTCTCTGACTTCAAAGCCGGGAGCAGCACCCGCTGGGGTGCCCTTTGCCTCAGGGCACAACGTCCTGGGAAGTTGAGCCCATGGGAAGAGGGGCTGCTCCCGACCAAAAGCTCTCATGAAGTTCCAGCGTTCACCCAGAGCAGCCCCTCCACGCCAGCAGGACTTGCCTGAGGAAGGAGGTCCACCTGCATCCAATCCCCTGGAACCCATCTCTCCTGCCACCCAGTGGTACTGGGACAAACAAGACAGGAAGGCCTGAAGAATCCTATTCATCTGGGCCCCGTGGGGGACACAGCTGTTAGCGCTGACCTATGACTTTAGGAGCTTCTGCTTCTAGACACCTTCCCCGTGGACCTCTAAGGAGCCCATTCACACCCAGTCATGCTGCTGGGTTAAGCATGGCCCTTTTCAGCCCCTCTTTGAAAAAGCCATGAGTCTGGAGACACATTTAGTCTCTGCCACCTTGGAGTGAATTAATTTGCATTGACAGAAGCCTGAGGGCAGCATGGAAGCTACTGGGCCCCTGGTAAAAATGAGACTGTGTGCCAAGAGGAAGGGAACCTGGCCTTTTCTGCATTACTGGAGGCTCCCAAGCCCTCATGGGGACCGAGGGCTGGGCCGGCTCTGGGGCAATTAGACCACAATGAAGACCAGCCCGACTTGCGATGAAGTCTGTTTTATGCAGATGTTAGAGACCAGTGGCTCAAGAAGGACTGACAATAGGTCTGGAAGGACAGGGGGCAGCTCAGAGAAATTAGGCTCAGAAAGGGAGAGCAGTTCACCCAAAGACACACAGCGCGTATGGCGTTGAATCGGGACGTTTATGCACACCCGCATGTCCACAGCTGCCCCTGCCCCAGCCAAGACCCTCTCCCCAGCTTCTGAGCTGGAGAGGCCAAAGGTGGGGCGGGGGGTCAGTTCCAGGCCTCAGCCCCAGCAGCAACCTCTGCTTCTTAGGAACAGTCAGGGCAACGATATCCACGTCTTGCCGATGGGACAAAGGAAGCTCAGAGCAGTGACGAGATCCCACACGAGCAGGGGCAGAGGTAGAATTTGAACGCAGGTCCCTCGACCTCTCTAAATGTCATGCTCCAGAGATTCCTCTCTGGTCAAGAGGCCTCAGGCCACAGCGTCACACCCTCCCTTCCCCTGGGCACTGCACCCACTCTGGGCCCTTTTGAAGGTGTCTATAAGTGGCTCCTGTTGGCGTGTGGGCCTGTCTGGGCGGGTAAGTGGCTTTGGTGACGAACGGGATGTCAGCCCTTCCCCCGTGCTATGTTTAGAAAGGTGTCAGCCCCCAAATGGCCCGTCTCCGAGGTCATCCAGGACGTAATCATGAGTGTCTCTAAAACCCCATCACTGACCTTTCTGCACTCAGACACAGGGAGCCACCAGCGTCGCCAGGGGGGATGGGAATTGGGTACGACTGGTGGGCGTGGCGGGGGACGTGCCATCCTCCAGGCTGAGCAGATGAAGCCCCCATGTCGGGGGCAGTGGCCGGGAAACTGAGCTGTCCTCTCTCCTTCCTCCTTCAAATACTAGTGAACACCTACGAGATAATGCTTGTGAAAGAGTGCTGCTCCACACATAGCACACACACGTACACACACCTACAACACACATGTGTACACCCACATGTGCACACACACACAGACGTACCCACACATAGAGCGGGGACAGGAGGAGTTTAAAGTAAATTCTGTACAGCCCTTAGCATTTCAAACGTTTAATTACAGTTTTAAATTTTTGTATAGTTTTAAGTATCTAAAAAGCTATAATAAAAACAATATTACAGAAAATTTAAAACATCAAAAGACATGTCAAGGTCTGTTCCCCAATTTAAATCTGCTGGAGATCATTGCTGCATTACTGTATACGGCCAATTTAATATTTAGTGGGGGGAGACACCTTGGAATAAAATCTCTCCGCGTGCCTTTGTTAAAGTGAAGTATATTCTGAGATTGCAAGTTGGATTGTGAACAAAAAATAAATAAAACTGTTATCGTTTGAAGCTATTTTTCGGTGCGAATCAGGATACTCTTTTTAATGCGTGCAAGAAACAAAATACTGAAATGAATCACATGCTGAGGCTGGCAAGACCAGGGGTGAGGCATTTGTAACCCCTGATTTCAAATTCTGACATTCAGCCAGGGGTGATATTCAAAAGATTGCCAACTGGTGCAGCAGTGGAAATGTCAGAATAGAAAGGACCGTGGCCTCCGTGCTGGAGCAGGGTCCCCGGGTCCTCGTCCTGTGCAAGGCATGAAGCGTGGAGATGCTGGGTGGTAGAGGTGGGGCTTCATAGGGAAGGGCTAGGGTTTAGGATGGAGTGGGCACTCAGGCCTAGTTAGCAACTGGTATGGAAGTATTTCTAACAAGCAGTAAGCTGCATCAGCCCCTAGAAGGTAAACATCAGGCCTACATTCAACCGTATGGCTTCTCTGGTCTTACAATGACCTTTATTCTCATTAACAATCTCTGCCTCTTAATTAGAGTGTTTAGCCCATGAACTTTTTTTCTTTTCTTTCTTTCTTAAGTTGCTTGGAATTAAATTCTTCTATTTGTTTATTTATTATTTGAGGTATAGTTGATGTACACTATTATATAAGTTTCAGGTGTACAACATAGTGATTCACAGATTTAAAGGTTATAGTTCACTTACAGTTATTACAAAATATTGGCTATATTCCTTGTGTTGTACAATATATCCTTGCAGTTTATTTATTTTGTATATTGTACTTTGTACCTCTTTATCCCCTACCCCTATCTTGCCCTTTTCCCCACTGCCCTCCCCACTGGTAACCACTAGTTAATGTTCTCTATATCTGTGAGCCTGTTTCTTTTTTGTTATATTTACTAGTTTGTTTTATTTGTTAGATTCCATATGTGATATCATACAGTATTTGCCTTTCCCTGTCTGACTTATTTCACTTAGCATAATGCCCTTCAAGTCCACCCATGTTGTTGCAAATGGCAAAATTTCATTCCTTTTCATGGCTGAGTAATATTCCATTGTGTGTGTATACCACATCTTCTTTATCCATTCATCTGTTGATGGACACTTACGTTGCTTCCATATCTTGTCCATTGTAAATAATGCTGCTGTGAACATTGGTGCGTGAGTATCTTTTCAAATTAGTGTTTCCACTTTTTTTCCTGATATATATCCAGGAGTAGAATTGCTGGGTCATATGGTAGTTCTAGTTTTAGTTTTTAAGAAACCTCCATACTGTTTTGCACAGTGGCTTCACCAATTTATCTTCCCACCAAGGCTGTACGAGGGCTCCCTTTTCTTCACATCCTCACCAACATTTGTTATTTGTGTTCTTTTTGATGATAGTCGTTCTGACAGGAGTGAGGTGTAATCTCATTGTGGTTTTAATGTGCATTTCTCTAATCATTAGCGATGTTGAGCATCTTTTCATGTGCCTGGAATTTTTTTGGACTTGAGTTCAATTTTTTAAAAACAGCACGTTAAAATATTTATCTTGAGGACTGAGTATTTGGGCATAGCCTTAAATTTTGCAGCCGAGGTGAGTGCCTTGCATGTTTCACCCTAGTCCTGGCCCAGGACATTCCTGGTTTATGCCTGTTGTCCTGGAGAAACTGTTACAGCTTCTCCCTTTCGCTCTCCAAGCCGTCTTGGTTTCTGTGATAAATTACACAGCCCTAACGCAGACCCGGGCACTTGGCTGTGTGTGGAAAATATTGCCAAGCCCACGAGTGAGACGTGGGCATCCCTTCCTTTTCAGGTACTAGAAGCTCAGCTTGCAGGTCTCTTTCCCGCCCCCTTCTGCCCACAGTTTCACGGCTCATGCCCTGGGTTGTGGGGTGCTGGAGGAGAAGCACTCTCAGACATGGCATTGCTATTTCAGGGCAGACGATGGCTTCCTTCTCTAGCCCAAATGAAACCTTTCCTCTCCCAAATTCCTCAGCCCTCTCATTAGCGGTTGTGTTTGTGGATAATAGCTATAAGGAGGAGGCAATAAAAAAAATCCAGAATGTGCTGCCCGGCCTCTCCTTACCCCTTCCAGAGGGAGTGCCTGCCAGCTCCATCTGAGGTCTTAATGACTCCAAGGTGGACCCAGGGGCCAGGAGTGGGCATTTGTTTTACAGCTGGATTATTTAATCCCCATTAGTTAAAAATGCCAGGCCACAGGCCAGGAGCCCAGGAAAATAAGTGGTGACAGGTGAGAGAAAAATAGCCTTCCAGCGGTCTCTGCAGCCACTTCAAAGGCCATGGCCCTGCCAGGTAATTGAGGCCTAATGGACACCATGTCCGGGAAACGGGTTGGCCAGAGATTCCCCAGCACACAGGAAAGTAGACGGGCAGGGGAGCAGGGAAAGGCTGAGCTGGTCAGGCCAGGCCCAGGATGGCCCTTGTAATTAGGCCAGGATGGAGCAAATACCTTTTGTGTCAGGTGCTGTATGGAGTTACTCATGACTTCCATTCTGGGAGGAGGGAAGGGCACCTTGGGCCAGAGGCAAGCAGGCCTCCGGAAGAGCTGGTCTCTTCACTGCACTGGCCTCCCCCAGGATCTCGTCCTCAGCGGGAGGAAGCAGTTGTGTGAGTGGTTTGTGTGTGTTTGCACATGCATGTTCACGTGTGTATTTGTGCTTGCAGGCATGTGTGTTGGCATGCATGTTGTTTGCACGTGGGCGTTGGATGCATGTGTGTTTGCATGAAGGTGTCGTATGTATGTGTGTCGTGTGTGTTTGCATGTACGTGTGTCCTGTGTGTGTGTTTGCTCGTGTGTGTGTGTGTGTGTGTGTGTGTGTGTGTGTGTGTGTGTGTGTGTACAGGGTCCCTCCCTCTGTGTTTCCCTTTCTCTCCTTCCACATTTGGAGTCTCACTTGAGGAAGGTACTATAGCACCCCGGATCCATTTGGACCCTTGAAATAGTGCTCCCCTCCAGCTAGCTGTCTTATTGAATTTCTAGAGCTCCAGCTGAGGGCTGGAGACTATGCTGGTCGTTTAGAGAGCGACTCCAATCCGGAGTGTGCAGGGAAGGGGCTCCCCACCCTGCAAAGGCCATGGGCAGGTCCCAGCCTCACTGACTCTCCTGGCAGAATCCATTTAAGGCTGCCCCAGCACTCAGACTCCCACAGAGAGGGCTAGGGGGTCAGGTCGCCCAGGTCTGGAGAAGCAGTGAAGCTAAATGAAGCCTTTTCCACCCTGCAGTCATTGGAAGAGCTCTTTCACTTGTGCTCCCCCAGTCCGCAGACTGCTTTGACCATCCCTTGTTATCATATATTTTTCATTAAATTGACTCGTTTGTAAACTTAAATTTACTTTTAAAAGAAACCTTTGATTGCTACCAGAAATGGAAAAATCAAGGTCATTTGGCATAAAAAGCAGATAATGATAAAAATAAGCACAGTGAACACAGAGAAGGCAGTTTTCCATTCTAGCTAGCTACTGTGGCCGTTCAAGGTCCAAGTTCAAGGCGGGACTCACTCTCCGTTGAAAAGGAACGTAAGCAAATTTTAGGGAAGTGTCAAGACATTTTTGTGCCATGGACTCGGCCAAGGTCATTCGGCTCATTCATTAAGTGGTGGAGCTGGGCTTTGAACCCAGCCTGTCTCTGAGCTCTAAACCGCTGGGACACCGCTGCCTCTCTCCCGACGCACGCCCGTGTGGCTGTGGCGTGCATGGCGTGGCTGTGAGAGTGCGTGCCTGGGTGTCAGGGCCCGCGTGAGTCAGATGGGGTGTCTACAGACTCGGCCACCACCAGGCAGCTCAGGCCGAGAGGAGTTTATTTTGCAAAACCAAACCCTGCTCATTTCAGTTTGTTAACATGAAAGCTGCCTCTAATTCCCTCTACAAATACCACATTCTCTGAACTACAATTGGCAAAGGCGGCCAGAATCGCCCCATTTCACATTCCTTCGAGTCACCAAGTGGAGCGTGGCTATAATTCAGGATTCAGCACTCGGGTTTCATGAGACAACATCAGAAATGCCTGTGTAACCACCCGACTCCTCCGTGGCCCCGGGGAGGGGGCAAGGATGGAACCCAAGCTGTGGGCTGCTGCCCGGTTCTGCCCAAGACGGGGGCCCGGCTGGCGGCCCTCCACTGCCCAGACAAGTGTGGGCTCTGTCAGAGCTCAGGCTCAGGGCCGGCTGCCCACGTGGGCGCTGCCTCACTGCCTGCCACAAAGACAGGGAGCTTGGTTTATAAATAAGCACCCAGCGGCCTCTCACCTTCCCACTGGGATCAGGCGTTTCTCTGGCCAAGGGACAGGAACCCATCTGGCTGAATGCTGTCATTGACAGTGGCTAGAACCGCCCGCGTGCTCAGGGAGGGGATGGCAGGGTGGCCGTGGGCTCTGTGCCTACAGGGCTTGGGACCCCACTGGGCGCTGTGGCCCTGTAGGCCCCTGAAGGACCAGGGTGGAGGCAGCAAGCCCTGGGGGTTCAGTGCCTCCATTAATGCCCCAGGTCTCTGAGTGTCCCCGGGGCTGTTGTCCTGAAGCCCAGCTCTGATCTCGGAGCTTCTGAAGCCTACCAGTACCTCTTCCCCCACAAAATCGAGTCTAAGAAATTCCAGGGCCTGGTTGTCAAGAACTCTTCCAGTCCAGCTCCAATCTAGACCAGGTAGGTACCTTATACGCTAGAGGTGCTACTCCCAGATCCCCTGTTCTGGGCGGCTGTGCCCCATCCCCAGCTGCTGGGAGCGTTTGATGCTAACGGCTCACAGCTGCGACTTTCTGTAGAGATTGCCCTCTGCCTCAATGCCAGGAAGTCAGCCTCTCCTCCACCCCATAAATCACTTGATTCTGCTTCTAGGGTGCCCAGACTAAGACAGCAAATAGATAGATGGATGGATAGATAGATAGATAGATAGATAGATAGATAGATAGATAGGTAGGTAGATAGATAGATAGATAGCCAGACAGACAGAAAATCCCAAGGAGCAGGAATAGGTAAGTTAAAAGTTTGTTGATTTTTTTTTTCGCATTGAACAGACTTTTGTCTTTCAATTTAGTATAGGAAACATTTATTAAGCATACATTCATTAGCTGGGATACACATGCTAAAAATTATCCATCATAAGTTAGTTCATACACGACGTCATATATGGGCATATACATTTACACAGACAGGCATAGGCCATGCACATTTCCACATAGATAGGTTCATGTCACCTGTCTGTTTACATGTAAAGCTGAGCACATAATCCCATACAATATATTCGCAAGTTCTGATATTTTATATATTTATTTGTGCCCTATATACATTCACACACAAACATGGCTTATACAATTTTAAGCACACACAGAATCACATGGCCATGCCCCATATTTATCTATTCACAGTCATACTCCATACGTATGTATGTACCCATCTGTAGTCGTAGGGCATATTCATTTACACCATGGCGTGTGTATGCTCTGAATCCTGGGTAACGTGGTAGATTATTTCCTTAAAAAGAAACACACAGTTGATTAATTTTCCCCCTGAATTTCTCCCTTGTCAAATGGGAGGAAAAAGTTGTTGTGTTTGTGTATCAGGCCCATTAGCCTAGATAAACTGTGGGCCTCCTCTAATGATTAATGACAGAATAGTGCAGTTGTTGCAAAAATAAGTCATGCAGTGAGGAGAGAACTGAAGATTATATCTAACACCAGGGGATGGCTTATTAATCTCACTTCTGGAGGAATTCCTGAGTAAATCAGTCTCTTTTATTAATGATATTTCACTCTGCTCCGCGAGACATCTTTCATCCAGCCAGAAGGGCAATTATCTATTTAGGCCAGGAAACAATATTAGTTATTGCCTCAGCTCCAGGGCAAGGAGAGGAGTGAGTGAAGAAGAAGGAGAGAAAAACAGAGCAAAGGGCTCCTGTCCCCAGACTGATGGATGCCAGGGTCCTTTAAACCTCCAAGCAGGTTTCTTCCCCCGTGCCAAAAGGGCTTGTGAATGTGTGCGTATACATGTGTGTGTGAGTGTGTGTGTATGTGTGTGTGACTGGGGTGAAGAGACATGGGGACATTTATCCCATTCTCCTGCTTGAAATAGCCAGCACTGACTCATTCATTCCATGAGCATCTAAGCACCTACTGTGTGTAAGGTCTTCGCCAGGGCACTGAGGGGCCCCTGGAATGTAGAAGGCCCCTCGCCCTCCATCCTGGAGTCGACTCTGCTTTGACATCTTGTTTTTATCTAATCCTTCTTTGATTGCAGTTTGGAGAGAACAGGGGATTAGCTAGCAGGCCATGATAGCGAAAGGGGGTATTTTCTAGATTTAAACCACCATTTTTCTCTGATGTAGTCATTGTCTGCCACCTGGCAGTGTTTCTACAGATACAAGAAGAAGGATGGGAGAGCTTATTTAGCTGGTTACCAGGAAAAGCAACAAACTCACTGGCCCTCTCCAAGGACGGTTAGTAAATTGGCTCATTTCATGTCTTGGGCATTCTTTCATTTAGCAGGCATGTGAGGAGCACCCACTGTATACCAGCACCTGCGCTAGACTCTGGACAGTCAACCACGAGGAAGACGTGACTCTTGCCTGTCAAGAGTGTATAGCTAGTGGGACATTTGGCATGAAAACAAAACAACAACTCTACAAGGTAATGAAGGATACGTGAGTTCTATGTGCCTAGTGCAGTGGCAGGCCCAAAGTGTGTGTGCGTGCATGTGTGCATGTGTGTGTGCGTGTGTGTAGCAGATGGGAGAAATCACTGAGGCGGGGGCTGTAGCAGAAAATACTTGGGTTTGACATTCTTTTTTTTTTTTTTTTTTTTTGTGGTACGCGGGCCTCTCACTGTTGTGGCCTCTCCGGTTGCGGAGCACAGGCTCCGGACGCGCAGGCGCAGTGGCCACGGCCCCACGGGCGCAGCCGCTCCGCGGCATGTGGGATCTTCCCGGACCGGGGCACGAACCCGTGTCCCCTGCATCGGCAGGCGGACTCTCAACCGCTGCGCCACCAGGGAAGCCCTGGGTTTGACATTCTTAACTGATTTCCAATCCTTGCCCAGTCACTGATCAGCTCTGGGACTTTGCATGTATCCCCTCATCTCTCTGAGTTTCAGTTTTCCCATCCATAAAATGGTGCTGATGATAGCTATTTCTTGTGAGATTTTACACCGACGCCTTATTATCCTCATGATTTTTTCCTAGAGAATCAAATATGCAGAGATGGTCAATACATAGAAGCTTTGATAGGCACTAATGATGTTGAGTCTCTGTCCTCAGAATAGAATAACAATTGCATTTGTCATTGTGGAGCACTTACTAAAATTTCCATACTATTCTAAGTCCTTTACATGTGTCCCTTCTCTGGATGATTCAAATCCTGGAACACTTGACAGAATGGGAATTATTCTGGATTGAGCACCCCGTGAGTGACCCAAACAGGAACGTGCTTTGGGACAAGGGCACGGTGGGAAAGCCCCAGGGATCACCTAGGCCCTCAATTCTGAGTAGACTGGCAACCAGCAGCCTTGGAAATGCTGCAGAAATGCAGAATCTGGCCACCCCACATCTGCGGAATCAGAATCTGCACTTTGAGAAATTAAGCGTGAGAAGCACTGTTCTAGTCTATTCTCCTTGCAGCCCGGGACTCCCTCCCCAGCCTCTTTTTACTTCTCTAGCCATGGGTACTTACTACCCCACAGAGGTCCTGCTTGTTCTGTGGTCCTGTGTTGCAGGACCAGCGTGGGTGGGGAAGTCTCCCAGACAGGGACCAAGCGGGAACCCTCAGGACGAGGTCCTCAGCTGCAGAGCATCTCCTTCTACAGCCTGGAAGCAGTGACACAGGGCCCGGGGTCCATCAGAGGGCACGGTCTGGGTCCCGGTGAAGCTGGGTTTTCTGCTTACTGTGAGCTCAGCACTGTCAGGCTCTCCCTTGTCGTGATGACTGTAACCTCCTGAGACCCACCCTAGGACGCGGGCACTGCTTTTGTTCCCAAATGAGAAAACTGAGGCTCTGAGAGCGTCCCTTGCCCAAGGTGACTCGCTGGCAGAGCTTGCATTCATTCGAAGCTAGGTCTCACTGTGACGAGCAATGACCATTGGGCAGCACTGCCCTGCATCCCGCATCTCCCACCTTGTTCCTCTTCCAGTGCCCCAGATTAAACGGCAGGAAGCAGGGCCCTGCCTGCTTCCCCAGCCTAGGCCTTTCCTGGGCACCCCTGGTGAAGAGGCCAACACAGACGGTCCCTCCAATGGCAGGGACTGCGGGAGGGGAGCCGGGCAGTGCGGCTGGTGGGCAGCCGACGACACGGAGGCCCAGCCACTCTCTGTCAGCATTTCTGCTGCCCCCAGCCCTCCCGACCGCAGTAATTAAATAAGTCTCTCGAAGAGGAGCCTGTACAGTATGTCATAAAATCTCTCTGAACTACCTATATTTACCCCTGAAAGTGAATTCTTTATAAGACCCGGGATATCAAAGCGGCCAGGGATCAAAGTCGTTTTAATAAGCCAGCCGAGTGCGCCGGCCCGGCCCGGCCTCCTCCCGCTGTCCTCCTCGGAAGGCACTTAGGATGCCCCTTGGGCCGCATTGTCACTGATTGCTCACTGCACACGCCTTCAGGGGAACAAAAACGCCGGCCGCTCACTCCCGGGGCGCTGCCCACCTGCCGTCCGCTCTGCGTGGCCGGCTCTGGGCAGCAGCCTGCGCTTTTACATGCCTGGAAGTGTCATCACTAACAAGTCACTGAGCTCTAGGAACGTCCGAGCCAGCCGTTGAGAAGTGGCCCGCCGGTGCGTTTAGTCTACACAGAGCTTAAAAAAAAAAAAAGAGAGAGAGAGAGAGAACTAGATGCCACCTTAAAAACTGGACAAAGTCAGGCAACGGTTCCCTTGGGATTGGGACAAAGAAGGCCTTTGGTGTACCAGTCACCTTCTGTTCTTGATTTGTGTGTTAGTCACTTGGGTGTGTTCAGTTTAAGAAAATTCCAAGCTGGATAATTAAGCTGTATGCACTTTCCTGTACGCGTGTTGTATGTCAGTAAAAAGTTTCTACAAATCTCGGCAGCTCACATACGATTCTGCTTGCTCAGATTCTCGGGAGACCTGACCACCATCCATGGATGCTACATCGTAGCTGCCCAAGATGAGACAGGTTGCCTCCAGCTGTCCCCCTCCCACCCCGGGCCACATTACACTTCTGTCCCACTGGCCTGCCCTTGTAGGAAGTTCAATGTGAGATCCTTGGTCTACTTCAACCCTGTCATTGAACTAACGGGGAAACTGAGGCCCAGAGGAAGGGAGCCAGTAGGCTGAAACCAGACTCGAGTTTTCACTGTTGGTTTAGGCTTGTCCTCTTTCAGCAAGAATTGGCAAATTGCGATTTATGGGCCAAACCCGGCCATTGCCCGTCTTGTAAATCAGGTTTGACTGGAAATAGCCACGCCATTCACTTACGTATTGTCTAAGGCTGCTTTTGTGCTACCTGGTCCTGCATTGGTGGTTGAGGCAGAAACTCCATGTGGCCCACAAAGCCCCAAATCATTATGATTTGGACCTTTACAGAGAAAGTTTGCTGACTTCTGCTTTACACCATCAAGTTTCCTATACCGTGTCCCAGCTACAAATAAAGGGGTGGTGTAAGCAAGCTATAGTCACCTAGTTCGTCACTCGAGCAGGGAGCCTACTGGATGACTCCTCTACCCGACGCTGCACTGGGCTCGGGATGGTATATAAAAGGACAAGTCAAGGTCAGCCTCTCGAGATGGGCGCCAGGACACGCTAGGGTGGTCAGGGAGCTAGGCTGCCCCGCCACTATGGAGCAGCGTGGCCTTGGGAAGAATCTTGACCTCTCTGGACCTCAGTGCAGCCCACCTGCCACCTCTAGTGTATTGAGAAACTCCTGAGACGTCGTGTGAGACTGAAAGTGCTTTGGGAGGTTCTAAAAGGTGAGGTGATCGTGGTGATGATTACAATTATTGTGATCTCATAGTGACTGAGGACCTACTGGCTGAGCATTTTTAATGGATATTCTATTTGATACTCACAGCTAACCTTTGAGATAAGTACTATTATTTTGTTCACTTTACACACATGAGAAAATTAAGGCATTTAAGACTTTAAGAGCTCTGGATATTTACCGAGCACCTTCTATGTGCCACACTCTGTTTTCAGCTCTGTGGGGATGGAGGAGTGAAAAAAACAGAGGTGTGAAGCTTCTCTTCTAATAAATTCATTCATTTGCCCAAGGTCACACAGCTGGAAAGTGTGGAGCTGGGATTGGAACTCAGCTTTGTGGCTCTTGGCCAGCAGGCTCTCTTACTGAAGATGACAGAGAAAGGGGGGAAGGAACCATGGCCAGAGTCCCGGGACCTTGGCCCAGGCCACCTCTCCAGGCGCCTCCCAGTTCAAATGCAGTGACCCATATCTAGAGCCTGGCAACTGGGCACTGCCCTCAGGAGGCCCCAGGAGAGCTCCCAGGAGCTGAGCATCTCTGTTAGGTCACCTGGTTGCTTAGGCACTTGGCACTATTTCCTGTGGACTCCTCTTGAGCCCAGAGTCCATCTGAGGCTTCTCCAACGGGGCCATATCAAAGAATCACTCCCACGTGCTCCTTGGTGATCCGAAAGACCCCACAGGGAGACCAGACCTCAGCACTTCTTTGGGACTTGAGCTGCCCACGACATCCACAAATGGCCAGATGATGGCAGATCCTGCCCTGGGGACCTTGAAAATGGCTCCTCCGTTGTGAAGGGTAGGAGAGACGGAAGGTGGACCCAGCCAGGCTTTAGACTCCGGCGGGGCAGGCCTTATACCCCAAAGGCCATGTCTCCAACCCTGCCCATTAACCCCGTGACCCTGGCCGGCCCTGCCCTAACCTGCCTCTGCAGGGTCTCTGGGATGCTCTCCAGGCCTCCCTACCCGATCATTTCCCAGCCTCTCTCCTGCCCACAAGCCTTTGTGCAGGTGATTCCCTCCGCCAGGGACACACAGCCCTTTGCCTGGCGACGTTCTCTCCAGCCAAGGTCCCCTCCCCTCCAAGGTCCTGCTCAGAGGTCACCACTTCTGGGAGGTGTCCCTAATGCCACTACTTCTGTACTCACCCCTGCATCCCCCGCAAGCCTCATGCCCCTCCCCCCGGCATGTCACCAGGAGACATTCTGGCCTAGACTGGGGATTCCTGGAGGCTGCGGGCAGGGCCTGGGTCATCTCTGGGTCCCCAGTGCCAGATAGAGCCGGGCCCAGATGACGACAAACGTGTGAATAAATAAAGCTTGGTTTTCTTCTCCGGGTCTACAGACAGCTCTTGGCTTTGGGGAGAGGCCAGGGGAGGCTGTGTGAGTGGACGTGGGCTTGATTCGGGCTGGGGACAGTCTCCCTCCCAGGCTCCTCTGCCGACTCTGAAGTTTGGGAGGGAGCCCCAAAAGCCTTTCCAAAAGTGGTCCTCACCACAATTCCTGGGCCTCAGAGGGGAGAGAGGTGGGCACAGCCCCATTCATAACTCCCAGAGAGGGTGGGCAAAGGGTCTTGAGGAAGCCCAGGGAGTAGTGGTAGAAGCTCCTTCTTGTGGCAAGAAGAGGGGAAGGGACAAGGAAGGACTCTAGGTTCCCAGCAGCCCTCACCAAGGAGGCGGCAGGTGTTAATAACAGCTGGCACTTAACTTAACTATGACCTCGCTATGCAGCAGGCACTGTCTTGGCCACTTCACTTCTATTAGCTTATTTAAACCTCGGTGCAAACCTGCAAAGAAGAAACTAATAATACCTCTTGTTCAGGTGCAAAGAAACTGAGGATCAGAGAGGTTAAGTAATTTGCCCAGGTCACACAGCTAGAAAGTGGTAGGGCCAGGATGTGGCTCTAGAGCCTGGATGCAAACCTGTATAAACACACACACACACACACACACACACACACACACACACAACTGCAGCCAGTAACTGGCCCATCAGACCTTCACAAAACTCAGGGGCATGGCCAAGTTTCCATTCAGGGTCAAGACAAGGGGGAGGCCAATTTTAAGGAGGCACTCGCTCTCAGGTGTCAACCTTGCACTTGCTCGAGCATGTGAGCGAGTGCCTCCTTAAATCTTGTACCCAGGGTGCACTTGGATTGCCTCACCCTAGTCCCAGCCTGTTCCTGTTTCATATATGAGGAAACTGAGGCTCTGACACAGGATGTAAAGTACGCAGGAGCAAAAAGCATGACACTGGCAGAACTGGAAATCAGACCCATGGTTGCTGGGAAACAGGGCAGTGCTCAGGCCCCCACCAGGATGCTGGCTTTGTGACAGTGGGCAAAAGAGGCTCCAACAGGCCTCTCTCAAGCACATCTCCCCTGGGAGCCTCTGGCCCAGCCTCTGGCCTCACCCTCCCCAAACCTCTCCATCTCCCCATCCAGAGAGTCTCTCTTTTTCCCTTTGCTGCAGAGCCAGCTCAGGGCCCCAGGCACGATCCCCTTTTAGCTCTTTTGCCAGATTCCAGCTACGGACTCTTTGCCCAGTCTTGGGGAGAAAGGCACAGCTAGTTGAGTTTAGCAACAAAACATCAAGTCCTCAACCTGACTCCCACCCCCGCCCCGAGCCCCAATTCCCAACCAAGCAGTGGGGACCGGAAGCCAGGGGGACACTGGCAATTAGCAAAGGAGACCGAGGAGGAAGGAACTCCAGACAACACGTCCTTTTCCTAGGTGTCAGTGGACCCTCATGAGTTCTTGGAGACCAAGATTAGCTAGGAATCGTTATACTCATTTAAAGATGAGGCAATCGAGGCTCCTGCAGTGTCAGTGAGACACCCAAGGGCACCAGCATGATGGGGTGCAAGCCTGGGCTGGATTCCAGCTTGTTGGAGCCATCCTTCCCTTGGGAAGGGAGGGAGCTTGGAAAATAGTTCCTCATGCCTCTCTGATAAGTGTGTGGATCTCATTCATATCCCATCTAGATCAAAGTGAGTTTTTCCCGCACTAACGCTTTTTAAAATATGACTTTGGGGGTTTTCAAAAGAAAATGTTCTGCTGACTTAGAAATCAATAGCTCCCTTAAAACTTGGGGAATTACACTATTAACTTCTTTTTTCTTTTTCCTGGCCCTCCCCCATCCATCCCCACCCTGGATCCTGGAGGTAGAGCCCAGGTACCTCTAGGACCTCCGCTCTGTAGGGGAGACTTCTCTTCGCAGGGGTCCCCCCTGAGCAACTCAGCAGGAGCAGGCTCTACTGAAATGGGGA